>NW_027257950.1:350000-362500 GCF_045791955.1 Oncorhynchus clarkii lewisi
ACTAATACAGATGAGGGAATAGTGTGTGATCGTTCTGTGAAGGACAGATGAGGGAATCGTCTGTGATCGTACTGTGAAGGACAGATGATGGAATCGTCTGTGATCGTTCTGTGAAGGACAGATGAGGGAATAGTGTATGATCGTTCTGTGAAGGACAGATGAGGGAATAGTGTGTGATGATTCTGTGAAGGACAGATGAGGGAATAGTGTGTGATCGTTCTGTGAAGGACAGATGAGGGAATAGTGTATGATCGTTCTGTGAAGGGCAGATGAGGGAATAGTGTGTGATCGTTCTGTGAAGGACAGATGACTACGTTACAGTACAGAACAGAAGAGAACAGAGGCAGAGCACTGGGCAGAAGAGACTCATTTTCAGGTTTAGAAAATTGCTGAATGACAATGAACATTATCAAAAACATTCTCCACAGGATTACAGTAAGGGATAGATCAAAACATTCTCCACAGGATTACAGTAAGGCATATATCAACATTTTCCACAGGATTACAGTAAGGCATAGATCAACAACATTCTCCACAGGATTACAGTAAGGGATAGATGGAAACATTCTCCACAGGCTTACAGTAAGGCATAGATCAACATTCTCCACAGGATTACAGTAAGGCATAGATCAACAACATTCTCCACAGGCTTACAGTAAGGCATAGATCAACATTCTCCACAGGATTACAGTAAGGCATAGATCAACAACATTCTCCACAGGATTACAGTAAGGGATAGATGGAAACATTCTCCACAGGATTACAGTAAGGGATATATCAACATTCTCCACAGGATTACAGTAAGGTAATAGATGGAAACATTCTCCACATGATTACAGTAAGGTAATAGATGGAAACATTCTCCACAGGATTACAGTAAGGTAATAGATGGAAACATTCTCCACAGGATTACAGTAAGGTAATAGATGGAAACATTCTCCACAGGATTACAGTAAGGCATAGATCAACAATATTCTCCACAGGCTTACAGTAAGGGATAGATCACAACATTCTCCACAGGCTTACAGTAAGGGATAGATCACAACATTCTCCACAGGCTTACAGTAAGGGATAGATCACAACATTCTCCACAGGCTTACAGTAAGGGATAGATCACAACATTCTCCACAGGCTTACAGTAAGAGATAGATCACAACATTATCAATGGTTAAATTGAAGAACATCCTTAAAGATTCCTTCCAGTTGCAACCGTGACCTGACCTCCATGCTCCAGCTTCTGACCTGTGACCTCTAACCTCTCTAGGTGACGGAGATGGATGAGGATCCTAATTGGATGATGGCAGAACTCCACGGGAGGCGAGGCTACGTCCCTGAGAACTACATTAGTCTGTTACCACACCCGTTAGTATTATATAACGATAATACCTGCTATACCTAACCCTTATATACCTAGTAAACCTAACCCTTATATACCTACTATATCTAACCCTTATATACCTACTATATCTAACCCTTATATACCTCCTATATCTACTATACCTAACACTTAAATACCTACTATACCTACTATATCTAACCCTTATATACCTACTATATCTAACCCTTATATACCTACTATATCTACTATACATAACCCTTATATACAGTGCCTTGCGAAAGTATTCGGCCCCATTGAACTTTGCGACCTTTTGCCACATTTCAGGCTTCAAACATAAAGATATAAAACTGTATTTTTTTGTGAAGAATCAACAACAAGTGGGACACAATCATGAAGTGGAACGACATTTATTGGATATTTCAAACTTTTTTAACAAATCAAAAACTGAAAAATTGGGCGTGCAAAATTATTCAGCCCCCTTAAGTTAATACTTTGTAGTGCCACCTTTTGCTGCGATTACAGCTGTAAGTCGCTTGGGGTATGTCTCTATCAGTTTTGCACATCGAGAGACTGACATTTTTTCCCATTCCTCCTTGCAAAACAGCTCGAGCTCAGTGAGGTTGGATGGAGAGCATTTGTGAACAGCAGTTTTCAGTTCTTTCCACAGATTCTCGATTGGATTCAGGTCTGGACTTTGACTTGGCCATTCTAACACCTGGATATGTTTATTTTTGAACCATTCCATTGTAGATTTTGCTTTATGTTTTGGATCATTGTCTTGTTGGAAGACAAATCTCCGTCCCAGGTCTTTTGCAGACTCCATCAGGTTTTCTTCCAGAATGGTCCTGTATTTGGCTCCATCCATCTTCCCATCAATTTTAACCATCTTCCCTGTCCCTGCTGAAGAAAAGCAGGCCCAAACCATGATGCTGCCACCACCATGTTTGACAGTGGGGATGGTGTGTTCAGCTGTGTTGCTTTTACGCCAAACATAACGTTTTGCATTGTTGCCAAAAAGTTCAATTTTGGTTTCATCTGACCAGAGCACCTTCTTCCACATGTTTGGTGTGTCTCCCAGGTGGCTTGTGGCAAACTTTAAAAAACACTTTTTATGGATATCTTTAAGAAATGGCTTTCTTCTTGCCACTCTTCCATAAAGGCCAGATTTGTGCAATATACGACTGATTGTTGTCCTATGGACAGAGTCTCCCACCTCAGCTGTAGATCTCTGCAGTTCATCCAGAGTGATCATGGGCCTCTTGGCTGCATCTCTGATCAGTCTTCTCCTTGTATGAGCTGAAAGTTTAGAGGGACCCTAACCCTTATATACCTACTATATCTAACCCTTATATACCTACTATATCTAACCCTTATATACCTACTATATCCTAACCCTTATATACCTACTATACCTACTATATCTAACCCTTATATACCTACTATATCTACTATACCTAACCCTTATATACCTACTATAGCTACTATATCTAACCCTTATATACCTACTATACCTAACCCTTATATACCTACTATACCTACTATATCTAACCCTTATATACCTACTATATCTAACCCATATATACCTACTATATCTACTATACCTAACCCTTATATATCTACTATATAAACTATATCTAACCCTTATATACCTACTATATCTACTATACCTAACCCTTATATACCTACTATACCTAACCCTTATATACCTACTATATCTACTATACCTAACCCTTATATACCTACTATAGCTACTATATCTAACCCTTATATACCTACTATACCTAACCCTTATATACCTACTATACCTACTATATCTAACCCTTATATACCTACTATATCTAACCCTTATATACCTACTATATCTAACCCATATATACCTACTATATCTACTATACCTAACCCTTATATATCTACTATATAAACTATATCTAACCCTTATATACCTACTATATCTACTATACCTAACCCTTATATACCTACTATACCTAACCCTTATATACCTACTATATCTACTATACCTAACCCTTATATACCTACTATAGCTACTATATCTAACCCTTATATACCTACTATACCTAACCCTTATATACCTACTATAGCTACTATATCTAACCCTTATATACACAATATATGCATACTATACCTAACCCTTATATACCTACTATAGCTACTATATCTAACCCTTATATACCTACTATACCGAACCATTATATACCTACTATACCTACTATATCTAACCCTTATATATCTACTATATCTACTATATCTAACCCTTATATACATACTATATCTACTATACCTAACCCTTATATACCTACTATATCTAACCCTTATATACCTACTATATCTACTATACCTAACCCTTATATACCTACTATATCTAACCCTTATATACCTACTATACCTAACCCTTATATACATACTATATCTACTATACCTAACCCTTATATACCTACTATATCTAACCCTTATATACCTACTATATCTAACCTTTATATACCTACTATATCTACTATACCTAACCCTTATATACCTACTATATGTACTATACCTAACCCTTAAATCCCTACTATACCTACTATATCTAACCCTTATATACCTACTATACCTACTATATCTACTATATCTAACCCTTATATACCTACTATACCTAACCCTTATATACCTACTATACCTACTATACCGAACCATTATATACCTACTATACCTACTATATCTAACCCTTATATATCTACTATATCTACTATATCTAACCCTTATATACATACTATATCTACTATACCTAACCCTTATATACCTACTATATCTAACCCTTATATACCTACTATATCTAACCTTTATATACCTACTATATCTACTATACCTAACCCTTGTATACCTACTATATGTACTATACCTAACCCTTAAATCCCTACTATACCTACTATATCTAACCCTTATATACCTACTATACCTACTATATCTACTATATCTAACCCTTATATACCTACTATACCTACTATACCTACTATACCTAACCCTTATATACGTACTATACCTAATGTACCTAACCCTTATATACCTACTATATCTAACCCTTATATACCTACTATACCTACTATATCTACTATACCTAACCCTTATATATCTACTCTACCTACTATATCTACTATACCTAACCCTTATATATCTACTATATCTACTTTATATCTAACCCTTATATACCTACTATACCTACTATATCTACTATACCTAACCCTTATATATCTACTATACCTACTATATCTACTTTATATCTAACCCTTATATACCTACTATACCTACTATACCTAACCATTATATAACTACTATATCTAACCCTTATATACCTACTATACCTAACCCTTATATACCTACTATAACTACTATTTCTAACCCTTATATACCTACTATATCTACTATACCTAACCATTATATACCTACTATACCTACTATACCTAACCCTTATATACATACTATACCTAACCCTTATATACCTACTATAACTACTATTTCTAACCCTTATATACCTACTATATCTACTATACCTAACCATTATATACCTACTATACCTACTATACCTAACCCTTATATACATACTATACCTAACCCTTATATACCTACTATACCTACTGTACCTAACCCTTATATATCTACTATATCTACTATATCTAACCCTTATATACCTACTATACCTAACCCTTATATACCTACTATATCTACTATACCTAACCATTATATACCTACTATACCTACTATACCTAACCCTTATATACATACTATACCTAACCCTTATATACCTACTATACCTACTGTACCTAACCCGTATATACCTACTATATCTACTATACCTAACCCTTATATACCTACTATATCTAACCCTTATACACCTACTATATCTAACCTTTATATACCTACCATATCTACTATACCTAACCCTTGTATACCTACTATATATACTATACCTAACCCTTAAATCCCTACTATACCTACTATATCTAACCCTTATATACCTACTATACCTACTATATCTACTATACCTAACCCTTATATACCTACTATATCTACTATACCTAACCATTATATACCTACTATACCTACTATACCTAACCCTTATATACATACTATACCTAACCCTTATATACCTACTATACCTACTGTACCTAACCCTTATATACCTACTATATCTACTATACCTAACCCTTATATATCTACTATATCTACTATATCTAACCCTTATATACCTACTATACCTACTATACCTAACCATTATATACCTACTATATCTAACCCTTATATACCTACTATACCACTATATCTACTATACCTAACTCTTATATACCTACTATATCTACTGTACCTAACCCTTATATACCTACTATACCTAAAATACCTAACCCTTATATACCTACTATACCTAACCCTTATATACCTACTATAACTACTATTTCTAACCCTTATATACCTACTATATCTACTATACCTAACCATTATATACCTACTATACCTACTATACCTAACCCTTATATACATACTATACCTAACCCTTATATACCTACTATACCTACTGTACCTAACCCTTATATATCTACTATATCTACTATATCTAACCCTTATATACCTACTATACCTAACCCTTATATACCTACTATATCTACTATACCTAACCATTATATACCTACTATACCTACTATACCTAACCCTTATATACATACTATACCTAACCCTTATATACCTACTATACCTACTGTACCTAACCCGTATATACCTACTATATCTACTATACCTAACCCTTATATACCTACTATATCTAACCCTTATACACCTACTATATCTAACCTTTATATACCTACCATATCTACTATACCTAACCCTTGTATACCTACTATATATACTATACCTAACCCTTAAATCCCTACTATACCTACTATATCTAACCCTTATATACCTACTATACCTACTATATCTACTATACCTAACCCTTATATACCTACTATATCTACTATACCTAACCATTATATACCTACTATACCTACTATACCTAACCCTTATATACATACTATACCTAACCCTTATATACCTACTATACCTACTGTACCTAACCCTTATATACCTACTATATCTACTATACCTAACCCTTATATATCTACTATATCTACTATATCTAACCCTTATATACCTACTATACCTACTATACCTAACCATTATATACCTACTATATCTAACCCTTATATACCTACTATACCACTATATCTACTATACCTAACTCTTATATACCTACTATATCTACTGTACCTAACCCTTATATACCTACTATACCTAAAATACCTAACCCTTATATACCTACTATACCTAACCCTTATATACCTACTATACCTAACCCTTATATACCTGCTATGCCTGTTTGTGTATATTTGTGTGTAGGGGGTGTGTCTACTATACCTAACCCTTATATACCTACTATATATACTGAACCTAACCCGTATATACCTACTATACCTATAACCCTAACTAGTAAGAGACAGGGAGGGATGGTCCAAGGGTATTTTGTATACATTATGTATGTTTGTGTGTAGGTGGTTTGTCTACTATACCTAACCCTTATATACCTACTATACCTGTTTGTGTATGTTTGTGTGTAGGTGGTTTGCGGGACGTGTGTCCAGGCAGCAGGCTGAGCAACGGTTGCGTTGGGAGGAGAGAGGAGTGTTCCTGGTTAGAGAGTCAGAGAGTTCACCAGGAGAGTTCTCTGTTTCTGTCAGGTAACCACACACACACACACACACACACACACACACACACACACACACACACACACACACACACACACCACAGGCACACACACAAACACACCACAGGCACACACACACATACACACACACACACACCACAGGCACACACACACACACACACACACACACACACACACACACACACACACCACAGGCACACACACACACACACCACAGGCACACACACACACACACACACACAGACACACAGACACACACACACACACAGACACACAGACACACTTACACAGACACACAACCACAGGCACACACACACACACACACACACACACACCCCCCACACACACACACACACATACACACACACACACACACACAGACACACAGACACACACACAGACACACAACCACAGGCACACACACACAGACACACAACCACAGGCACACACACACACACACACACAGACACACACACAGACACACAACCACAGGCACACACACACATTAACACACACAACCCCCCCCCCCCCCCCCACACACACACACACACACACACACACGCAGAACCACACACACACACCTCTGTTGTATAATGAAGAGACTGAACCAGATGGTAATACAGAATGTACAAATAAAATAAAACAAAATAAATTGTCAAATGTCACATTGTCACATTAGCATAACATGGAATAGGAAGCAGTAACACAGTAAAATAACAATAACGAAGCTACAGCCACAGGAGTACCAGGTAGTAATGAGACTATATACAGGGGTACCAGGTAGTAATGAGACTATATACAGGAGTACCAGGTAGTAATGAGACTATATACAGGAGTACCAGGTAGTAATGAGACTATATACAGGGGTACCAGGTAGTAATGAGGCTATATACAGGAGTACCAGGTAGTAATGAGGCTATATACAGGAGTACCAGGTAGTAATGAGACTATATACAGGAGTACCAGGTAGTAATGAGACTATATACAGGAGTACCAGGTAGTAATGAGACTATATACAGGAGTACCAGGTAGTAATGAGACTATATACAGGAGTACCAGGTAGTAATGAGACTATATACAGGAGTACCAGGTAGTAATGAGACTATATACAGAAGTACCAGGTAGTAATGAGACTATATACAGGAGTACCAGGTAGTAATTAGACTATATACAGGAGTACCAGGTAGTAATGAGGCTATATACAGGAGTACCAGGTAGTAATGAGACTATATACAGGACTACCAGGTAGTAATGAGGCTATATACAGGAGTACCAGGTAGTAATGAGGCTATATACAGGAGTACCAGGTAGTAATGAGGCTATATACAGGAGTACCAGGTAGTAATGAGACTATATACAGGAGTACGAAGTAGTAATGAGGCTATATACAGGAGTACCAGGTAGTATTGAGACTATATACAGGGGTACCAGGTAGTAATGAGACTATATACAGGAGTACCAGGTAGTAATGAGACTATATACAGGAGTACCAGGTAGTAATGAGACTATATACAGGAGTACCAGGTAGTAATGAGACTATATACAGAAGTACCAGGTAGTAATGAGACTATATACAGGAGTACCAGGTAGTAATTAGACTATATACAGGAGTACCAGGTAGTAATGAGGCTATATACAGGAGTACCAGGTAGTAATGAGACTATATACAGGACTACCAGGTAGTAATGAGGCTATATACAGGAGTACCAGGTAGTAATGAGGCTATATACAGGAGTACCAGGTAGTAATGAGGCTATATACAGGAGTACCAGGTAGTAATGAGACTATATACAGGAGTACGAAGTAGTAATGAGGCTATATACAGGAGTACCAGGTAGTATTGAGACTATATACAGGGGTACCAGTTAGTAATGAGACTATATACAGGAGTACCAGGTAGTAATGAGGCTATATACAGGAGTACCAGGTAGTAATGAGACTATATACAGGAGTACCAGGTAGTAATGAGACTATATACAGGAGTACCAGGTAGTAATGAGGCTATATACAGGAGTACCAGGTAGTAATGAGACTATATACAGGAGTACCAGGTAGTAATGAGACTATATACAGGAGTACCAGGTAGTAATGAGACTATATACAGGAGTACCAGGTAGTAATGAGACTATATACAGGAGTACCAGGTAGTAATGAGACTATATACAGGAGTACCAGGTAGTAATGAGACTATATACAGGAATACCAGGGAGTAATGAGACTATATACAGGACTACCAGTTAGTAATGAGGCTATATACAGGACTACCAGGTTTTAATGAGGCTATATACAGGAGTACCAGGTAGTAATGAGGCTATATACAGGAGTACCAGGTAGTAATGAGACTATATACAGGAGTATGAAGTAGTAATGAGGCTATATACAGGAGTACCAGGTAGTAATGAGGCTATATACAGGAGTACCAGGTAGTAATGAGACTATATAAAGGAGTACGAAGTAGTAATGAGACTATATACAGGACTACCAGATAGTAATGAGACTATATACAGGAGTACCAGGTAGTAATGAGACTATATACAGGGGTACCAGGTAGTAATGAGACTATACAGGGGTACCAGGTTTTAATGAGGCTATATACAGGAGTACCAGGTAGTAATGAGACTATACAGGGGTACCAGGTTTTAATGAGGCTATATACAGGAGTACCAGGTAGTAATGAGGCTATATACAGGAGTACCAGGTAGTAATGAGGCTATATACAGGAGTACAAAGTAGTAATGAGGCTATATACAGGAGTACCAGGTAGTAATGAGACTATATACAGGAATACCAGGGAGTAATGAGACTATATACAGGACTACCAGGTAGTAATGAGGCTATATACAGGACTACCAGGTAGTAATGAGACTATATACAGGAGTACCAGGTTTTAATGAGGCTATATACAGGAGTACCAGGTAGTAATGAGACTATATACAGGAGTACCAGGTTTTAATGAGGCTATATACAGGAGTACCAGGTAGTAATGAGACTATATACAGGAGTACCAGGTAGTAATGAGGCTATATACAGGAGTACCAGGTAGTAATGAGGCTATATACAGGAGTACCAGGTAGTAATGAGACTATATACAGGAGTATGAAGTAGTAATGAGACTATATACAGGAGTACCAGGTAGTAATGAGACTATATACAGGAGTACGAAGTAGTAATGAGGCTATATACAGGAGTACCATTACCGAATCCATGTGTTGGGGTACCAGGTAGTTGAGGTGATTGAGGTATTATGTACATGTAGGTAGGGGTGAAGGGACATCAGGACAGATAATACACAGAGATACTAGGTAGTTGAGGTAATATGTACATGTAGGTAGGGGAAAAGGGACTAGACAGGATAGATAATACACAGAGATACTAGGTAGTTGAGGTAATATGTACATGTAGGTAGGGGTAAAGGGACATCAGGATAGATAATACACAGAGATACTAGGTAGTTGAGGTAATATGTACATGTAGGTAGGGGTAAAGGGACTAGACAGGATTGAGGTAGTTGAGGTAATATGTACATGTAGGTAGGGGTGAAGGGACATCAGGATAGATAATACACAGATATACTAGGTAGTTGAGGTAATATGTACATGTAGGTAGGGGTAAAGGGACATCAGGATAGATAATACACAGAGATACTAGGTAGTTGAGGTAATATGTACATGTAGGTAGGGGTAAAGGGACTAGACAGGATTGAGGTAGTTGAGGTAATATGTACATGTAGGTAGGGGTAAAGGGACTAGACAGGATAGATTATACACAGAGATACTAGGTAGTTGAGGTAATATGTACATGTAGGTAGGGGTAAAGGGACATCAGGATAGATAATACACAGAGATACAAGGTAGTTGAGGTAATATGTACATGTAGGTAGGGGTAAAGGGACACAGAGATACAGTTGAATTCGGAAGTTTAGAGTAGCAGCAGCGTATTTGAAAGGTGTGAAAGATCGTGTGTGTGTGTGTGTGTGTGTGTGTGTGTGTGTGTGTGTGTGTGTGTGTGTGTGTGTGTGTGTCTGTGTGTGTGTGTGTGTGTGTGTGTGTGTGTGTGTGTGTCAGGGTCAGTGAAGGAAAGTCTGTGATCTATTTAAACATTCTTTGGGCCTCAGAAGCTAAAAATATCTCCTCTATTATACTCCTTATCACATGTCCTACCACACACACACACACACACACACACACACACACACACACACAGTAAAACAGAGAACAGGCGTATCTCCCGCGTTAGAACATCTGCTGCCCTCCCCTTACCTTACACCCCCCAACAAATTGGCTCTGCTGCTGCCCCCCCCCCCTTACCTTACACCCCCCAACAAACTGGCTCTGCTGCTGCCCTCCTCCCCTACCTTACACCCCCCAACAAACTGGCTCTACTGCTGCCCCCCCTTACCTTACACCCCCCCAACAAACTGGCTCTACTGCTGCCCCCCCACCCCCCTTACCTTACACCCCCCAACAAACTGGCTCTGCTGCCCTCCCCCTTACCTTACCCCCCCCCCCCCCCCCCCCAACAAACTGGCTCTGCTGCTGCCCTCCTCCCCTTACCTTACACCCCCAAACAAACTGGCTCTGCAGAGCGTCTATACTGCTGTTCTGATTGGTGGTAGTAATGGGGGGGGGAGAGTGTCTATACTGCTGTTCTGATTGGTGGTAGTAATGGGGGGGCAGAGTGTCTATACTGCTGTTCTGATTGGTGGTAGTAATGGGGGGGTAGTGTCAATACTGCTGTTCTGATTGGTGGTAGTAATGGGGGGGGGGAGTGTCTATACTGCTGTTCTGATTGGTGGTAGTAATGGGGGGGCAGAGTGTCTATACTGCTGTTCTGATTGGTGGTAGTAATGGGGGGGTAGTGTCAATACTGCTGTTCTGATTGGTGGTAGTAATGGGGGGGGGCAGAGTGTCTATACTGCTGTTCTGATTGGTGGTAGTAATGGGGGGGGGGGCAGAGTGTCTATACTGCTGTTCTGATTGGTGGTAGTAATGGGGGTGGGGGGGGCAGAGTGTCTATACTGCTGTTCTGATTGGTGGTAGTAATGGGGGGGGGCAGAGTGTCTATACTGCTGTTCTGATTGGTGGTAGTAATGGGGGAGGGGCAGAGTGTCTATACTGCTGTTCTGATTGGTGGTAGTAATGGGGGGGGGGGGGGAGTGTCTATACTGCTGTTCTGATTGGTGGTAGTAATGGGGGGGCAGAGTGTCTATACTGCTGTTCTGATTGGTGGTAGTAATGGGGGGGTAGTGTCAATACTGCTGTTCTGATTGGTGGTAGTAATGGGGGGGTAGTGTCAATACTGCTGTTCTGATTGGTGGTAGTAATGGGGGGGGGCAGAGTGTCTATACTGCTGTTCTGATTGGTGGTAGTAATGGGGGGGGGCAGAGTGTCTATACTGCTGTTCTGATTGGTG
>NW_027257950.1:367500-383421 GCF_045791955.1 Oncorhynchus clarkii lewisi
TTCATGTAACAGTTAGTTATTGTAGTATTGATGCAACATGCTATGGGTCTGGTTGGGGTCAGGGGTCAGGGTTCAGGGTGAGGTGTATTTCATGTAACAGTTAGTTATTGTAGTATTGATGCAACATGCTATGGGTCTGGTTGAGGTATGGGGTCAGGTGTATTTCATGCTACTCTACTGTGTGTGTGGTGAACCTATAGGAAATGTATCTCCCCCTAGCCCCTAGACCCTGACCTCTAACCCCGGACCTCTGACCTCTAACCACTGATCTCTGATCTTGATGACAATAAAGTTTTTCCTCTGTAGATTACAAGACGTGGCCACGTGTTTATTCATGAATCTCATTTACACAAGGACACAATATTGACCAATCAGAGGTCCATATACAATACACTAAATAGGACCCTACCCACTGTGACATCACAGGTCCGTAACATTCTAGAACGATACATCTTCTAGAACCATAAGAACATTGATTTACGTAGAGATGGAAACACCCACAGGAAGTATCCTACTGGGACAGCAGTTAGAGGTCAGAGGTCAGGCGAAGTAAGCGTAGAGGAATATATTAACACAGATCAGCAGAATGGCATTGACGCAGCAGAAGCGAGACCAAAACACACTCTCTCTAACGCTGGGGATTCTGGGTAACGGAACCTCCTCTGCTGGCCCCTCCGCTGAGCTGCAGAGCCCCGCCCCGCGGCCGCAGACCGCCCTCCGCACCGGAGCAGAACCTTCACACACCACAGAATGTAAAGCAACATTACTGTGTCAGTCCATCTGTAGCAAAGGTTTTGATCTAGTCTTGTCTGCCTGCCTGCCTGCCTGTCTGTCTGTCTGTCTGTCTGTCTGTCTGCCTGTCTGTCTGTCTGTCTGTCTGTCTGTCTGTCTGTCTGTCTCACCCTGGGCGTGGTGTCTGTCTGTCTATGTGTCAGTCTGCCTGCCTGCCTGCCTGCCTGCCTGTCTGTCTGTCTGTCTGTCTGTCTGTCTGTCTGTCTGTCTGTCTGTCTGTCTGTCTGTCTGTCTCACCCTGGGCTTGGTGTCTGTCTGTCTGTCTATCTGTCTGTCTGTCTGTCTGTCTGTCTGTCTGTCTCACCCTGGACCTGGTGTCTGTCTCACCCTGGACCTGGTGTCTGTCTGTCTGTCTGTCTGTCTGTCTGTCTGTCTATGTGTCTGTCTGTCTGTCTGTCTGTCTGTCTCACCCTGGGCGTGGTGTCTGTCTGTCTATGTGTCTGTCTGCCTGTCTGTCTGTCTGTCTGTCTGTCTGTCTGTATGTCTGCCTGTCTGTCTGTCTGTCTGTCTGTCTGTCTGTCTGTCTCACCCTGGACCTGGTGTCTGTCTGCCTGTCTGTCTGTCTGTCTGTCTCACCCTGGGCGTGGTGTGTGTCTGTCTGTCTGTCTGTCTGTCTGCCTGTCTCACCCTGGGCGTGGTGTGTGTCTGTCTGTCTGTCTGTCTGTCTGTCTGTCTGTCTGTCTCACCCTGGACCTGGTGTCTGTCTCACCCTGGACCTGGTGTCTGTCTGTCTGTCTGTCTGTCTGTCTGTCTGTCTGTCTGTCTCACCGTGGACCTGGGGTCTCTGCTCTCGGTGGCTGATAGAGGAGACTTTCTGGAGTGGTATTTCTCCCTCTTCCTCCTGAGTCAAAGTCCACCACGTCAGGTTACGCACCTAAACAACAACAACTTCATGTAACAGAACTGACACAACAACAAGTTAACACACTCATAGGTTAGTATTATTATCAACAACAACAAGTTATCACACTCATAGGTTGGTATTATTATTATTAACAACAACAGCGAGTTAACACACTCATAGGTTAGTATTATTATTATTAACAACAACAACAAGTTAACACACTCATAGGTTAGTATTATTATTAACAACAACAACAAGTTAACACAATCATAGGTTAGTATTATTATTAACAACAACAACAAGTTAACACACTCATAGGTTAGTGTTATTATTAACAAGTCAAACACTCATAGGTTAGTATTATTATTAACAACAAGTTATCACACTCATAGGTTAGTATTATTATTAACAACAACAAGTTAACACACTCATAGGTTAGTATTATTATTAACAACAAGTTAACACACTCATAGGTTAGTATTATTATTAACAACAAGTTAACACACTCATAGGTTAGTATTATTATTAACAACAACAACAACAAGTTAAACACTCATAGGTTAGTATTATTATTAACAACAACAAGTTAACACACTCATAGGTTAGTATTATTATTAACAACAACAACAAGTTAACACACTCATAGGTTAGTATTATTATTAACAACAACAACAAGTTAACACACTCATAGGTTAGTCTTATTATCAACAACAACAACAAGTTAACACACTCATAGGTTAGTATTATTATCAACAACAACAACAACAAGTTAACACACTCATAGGTTAGTATTATTATCAACAACAACAACAAGTTAACACACTCATAGGTTAGTATTATCAACAACAACAACAAGTTAACACACTCATAGGTTAGTATTATTATCAACAACAACAACAAGTTAACACACTCATAGGTTAGTATTATTATCAACAACAACAACAACAAGTTAACACACTCATAGGTTAGTATTATTATCAACAACAACAACAAGCTAACACACTCATAGGTTAGTATTATTAACAACAACAACAACAAGTTAACACACTCATAGGTTAGTATTATTATCAACAACAACAACAAGTTAACACACTCATAGGTTAGTATTATCAACAACAACAACAAGTTAACACACTCATAGGTTAGTATTATTATCAACAACAACAACAAGTTAACACACTCATAGGTTAGTATTATTATTAACAACAACAACAAGTTAACACACTCATAGGTTAGTCTTATTATCAACAACAACAACAAGTTAACACACTCATAGGTTAGTATTATTATCAACAACAACAACAACAAGTTAACACACTCATAGGTTAGTATTATTATCAACAACAACAACAAGTTAACACACTCATAGGTTAGTATTATCAACAACAACAACAAGTTAACACACTCATAGGTTAGTATTATTATCAACAACAACAACAACAAGTTAACACACTCATAGGTTAGTATTATTATCAACAACAACAACAAGTTAACACACTCATAGGTTAGTATTATTATTAACAACAACAACAAGTTAACACACTCATAGGTTAGTCTTATTATCAACAACAACAACAAGTTAACACACTCATAGGTTAGTATTATTATCAACAACAACAACAACAAGTTAACACACTCATAGGTTAGTATTATTATCAACAACAACAACAAGTTAACACACTCATAGGTTAGTATTATCAACAACAACAACAAGTTAACACACTCATAGGTTAGTATTATTATCAACAACAACAACAAGTTAACACACTCATAGGTTAGTATTATTATCAACAACAACAACAAGCTAACACACTCATAGGTTAGTATTATTAACAACAACAACAACAAGTTAACACACTCATAGGTTAGTATTATTATCAACAACAACAACAAGTTAACACACTCATAGGTTAGTATTATTATCAACAACAACAACAACAAGTTAACACACTCATAGGTTAGTATTATTATCAACAACAACAACAAGTTAACACACTCATAGGTTAGTATTATTATCAACAACAACAACAAGTTAACACACTCATAGGTTAGTATTATCAACAACAACAACAAGTTAACACACTCATAGGTTAGTATTATTATCAACAACAACAACAAGTTAACACACTCATAGGTTAGTATTATTATCAACAACAACAACAAGTTAACACACTCATAGGTTAGTATTATTATCAACAACAACAACAACAAGTTAACACACTCATAGGTTAGTATTATTAACAACAACAACAAGTTAACACACTCATAGGTTAGTATTATTAACAACAACAACAAGTTAACACACTCATAGGTTAGTATTATTAACAACAAGTTAACACACTCATAGGTTAGTATTATTAACAACAACAACAAGTTAACACACTCATAGGTTAGTATTATTAACAACAACAACAAGTTAACACACTCATAGGTTAGTATTATTAAGAACGAGTTGATGTGAAGACATGATAAACAAAGTGTCATCATACCTGCTCTTCAGTGGGGGGCGGAGTCAGCAGTGATATCACCATGACAACGGCAGCAGACAGGAAGCAGAGGATGATGGCAAAGTGAAGGTAGTGAACGGAGCGCAGCACTGACGGGGCATCGTCTTGGATACCACAGCGAGGAGGCGGGAATGCAAATTCTAGAACCATCCGACACACACCGACAACCAGCCCCACCATCAGACCCCAGAATGCTCCCTACACACACACACACACACACACACACACACACACACACACACACACACACACACACACATACAATGGTGAAACACAAAGACTGTTTCACACACAGACCAATGACTGGAAGGTTTCCATGCAGGTAGAGGAGACACTAACACTACCCCTAAATAGTACACACTAACACTACCCCTAAATAGTACAAACTAACACTACCCCTAAATACTACACACTAAAACATCCCCTAAATAGTACATACTAACACTACCCCTAGATAGTACACACTAACACTACCCCTAGATAGTACACACTAACACGACCCCTAAATAGTACACACTAACACTACCCCTAGATAGTACACAATAACACTACCCCTAGATAGTACACACTAACACTACCCCTAAATAGTACACACTAACACTACCCCTAAATAGTACACACTAACACTACCCCTAAATAGTACACACTAACACTACCCCTAAATAGTACACACTAACACTACCCCTAAATAGTACACACTAACACTACCCCTAAATAGTACACACTAACACTACCCCTAAATAGTACACACTAAAACTACCCCTAAATAGTACACACTAACACTACCCCTAGATAGTACACACTAACACTACCCCTAAATAGTACACACTAACACTACCCCTAGATAGTACACACTAACACTACCCCTAAATAGTACACACTAACACTACCCCTAAATAGTACACACTAACACTACCCCTAAATAGTACACACTAACACTACCCCTAAATAGTACACACTAACACTACCCCTAAATAGTACACACTAACACTACCCCTAATAGTACACACTAACACTACCCCTAAATAGTACACACTAACACTACCCCTAAATAGAACACACTAACACTACCCCTAAATAGTACACACTAACACGACCCCTAAATAGAACACACTAAAGCTACTCCTAAATAGTACACACTAACACTACCCCTAAATAGTACACACTAACACTACCCCTAAATAGTACACACTAACACTACCCCTAAATAGTACACACTAACACTACCCCTAAATAGTACACACTAACACTACCCCTAGATAGTACACACTAACACTACCCCTAATTAGTACACACTAACACTACTCCTAAATAGTACACACTAACACTACCCCTAGATAGTACACACTAACACTACCCCTAGATATTACACACTAACACTACCCCTAAATAGTACACACCTACACTACCCCTAAATAGTACACACTAACACTACCCCTAAATAGTACACACTAACACTACCCCTAAATAGTACACACTAACACTACCCCTAAATAGTACACACTAACACTACCCCTAGATAGTACACACTAACACTACCCCTAAATAGTACACACTAACACTACCCCTAGATAGTACACACTAACACTACCCCTAAATAGTACACACTAACACTACCCCTAAATAGTACACACTAACTCTACCCCTAAATAGTACACACTAACTCTACCAAGTACGCACTAAAACTAACCCTAAAAAGTACACACTAAAACTAACCCTAAATAGTACACACTAACTCTACCAAGTACGCACTAAAACTAACCCTAAATACTACACACTAACTCTACCAAGTACGCACTAAAACTAACCCTAAAGAGTACACACTAACTCTACCAAGTACTCACTAAAACTGACACTAAAGAGTACACACTAACTCTACCAAGTACGCACTAAAACTAACCCTAAAGAGTACACACTAACTCTACCAAGTACGCACTAAAACTAACCCTAAAGAGTACACACTAACTCTACCAAGTAAGCACTAAAACTAACCCTAAAGAGTACACACTAACTCTACCAAGTACGCACTAAAACTAACCCTAAATACTACACACTAACTCTACCAAGTACGCACTAAAACTAACCCTAAAGAGTACACACTAACTCTACCAAGTACTCACTAAAACTGACACTAAAGAGTACACACTAACTCTACCAAGTACGCACTAAAACTAACCCTAAAGAGTACACACTAACTCTACCAAGTACGCACTAAAACTAACCCTAAAGAGTACACACTAACTCTACCAAGTAAGCACTAAAACTAACCCTAAAGAGTACACACTAACTCTACCAAGTACGCACTAAAACTAACCCTAAAAAGTACACACTAAAACTAACCCTAAATAGTACACACTAACTCTACCAAGTACGCACTAAAACTAACCCTAAATACTACACACTAACTCTACCAAGTACGCACTAAAACTAACCCTAAAAAGTACACACTAAAACTAACCCTAAATAGTACACACTAACACTAACCCTAAAAATTACACGCTAATACTAAATAGTACACACTAACACTAACCCTAAAAAGTACACACTAACCCTAAAAAGTACATACTAAAACTAAACCTAGGAATTACACACTAGTTACAAAGACAAACTTTTAAAAAATGTAAAATGCAGAAAATGAATTGCGTGACTGACTAAAATATAATTTTAATAATAGAACTTAAAGTCCAACTCCAGTCTCCGTTTCACTAGATGTAACACCTGATTTACAAAGGGCTCATCTGAATAGTGTAAAGCTGTCATCAAGACAACTCCAGTCTCCGTTTCACTAGATGTAACACCTGATTTACAAAGGGCTCATCTGAATAGAGTGAAGCTGTCATCAAGACAACTCCAGTCTCCGTTTCACTAGATGTAACACCTGATTTACAAAGGGCTCATCTGAATAGAGCGAAGCTGTCATCAAGACAACTCCAGTCTCCGTTTCACTAGATGTAACACCTGATTTACATAACAAAGGGCTCATCTGAATAGAGTGAAGCTGTCATCAAGACAACTCCAGTCTCCGTTTCACTAGATGTAACACCTGATTTACAAAGGGCTCATCTGAATAGAGTGAAGCTGTCATCAAGACAACTCCAGTCTCCGTTTCACTAGATGTAACACCTGATTTACTTAACAAAGGGCTCATCTGAATAGAGTGAAGCTGTCATCAAGACAAAGGAGGGATACCTTGAAGAACTACAAATATAGAATATATTTTGATTTGTTTAACACGTTTTTGGCTACCACATGATTCCATGTGTGTTATTTCATAGTTTCAATGTCTTCACTATTATTCTACAATGTAGAAAATAGTAGAAATAAAGAAAACCCTTGAATGAGAAGGTGTCCAAACTGTTGACTGATACTGTACATTGTTTCCTAATTAATCAGAATCATTTTAATGCTCCAACATTTGAAAAGTAACTTTGCCTGTTCCTGATAATTACAGGCATCCGCTAGGTGCCGCTATCATGCCTTCTGAAATGCATTTACAAAACATTTTCTTCAACAACAAAACGTCTAACAGAACAAGAGGGAAGACAACTGTTTATCATGTGCCAAGCAGTTTTCTTAATTAATAAGTATCCTTGAAAACCAAACCCAGAATCAAACAGAAAACACATTTGAAACCCTTAAACATGGCTCCAAGTCCTTCATTTCAAACTGTTAAGTGTCCTTGAAAACCAAACCCAGAATCAAACAGAAAACACATTTGAAAACCTTAAACATGGCTCCAAGTCCTTCATTTCAAACTGTTAAGTATCTAAAAAAATGTCAACAAAGTGGAATTTCATAGTGTTAACACCATCATGAGCAAAGAGCAAGATGAGTTACGGTTGATCAGTTCATTAATTAATATGAAAACAAAGAGCTATACAAGGTACAGTAAAAATATTAGTAAAATCATAAGGAGTTACCCTGAGGCATCTGATCACACCAGTATATAACCCTAACTATATGACTAACTATACTATAGTATATAACCCTAATTATATGACTAACTATAGAACCCTCTGATCACACCAGTATATAACCCTAATTATATGACTAACTATAGAACCCTCTGATCACACCATTATATAACCCTAATTATATGACTAACTATAGAACCCTCTGATCACTCCAGTATATAACCCTAATTATATGACTAACTATAGAACCCTCTGATCACACCAGTATATAACCCTAAATCATAAGGAGTTATCCTGAGGAATCTGATCACACCAGTATATAACCCTAATTATATGACTAACTATAGAACCCTCTGATCACACCAGTATATAACCCTAATTATATGACTAACTATAGAACCCTCTGATCACTCCAGTATATAACCCTAATTATATGACTAACTATAGAACCCTCTGATCACACCAGTATATAACCCTAAATCATAAGGAGTTATCCTGAGGAATCTGATCACACCAGTATATAACCCTAATTATATGACTAACTATAGAACCCTCTGATCACACCAGTATATAACCCTAATTATATGACTAACTATAGAACCCTCTGATCACACCAGTATATAACCCTAATTATATGACTAACTATAGAACCCTCTGATCACACCAGTATGTAACCCTAATTATATGACTAACTATAGAACCCTCCGATCACACCAGTATATAACCCTAATTATATGACTAACTATAGAACCCTCTGATCACACCATTATATAACCCTAATTATATGACTAACTATAGAACCCTCTGATCACTCCAGTATATAACCCTAATTATATGACTAACTATAGAACCCTCTGATCACACCAGTATATAACCCTAAATCATAAGGAGTTATCCTGAGGAATCTGATCACACCAGTATATAACCCTAATTATATGACTAACTATAGAACCCTCTGATCACACCAGTATATAACCCTAATTATATGACTAACTATAGAACCCTCTGATCACTCCAGTATATAACCCTAATTATATGACTAACTATAGAACCCTCTGATCACACCAGTATATAACCCTAAATCATAAGGAGTTATCCTGAGGAATCTGATCACACCAGTATATAACCCTAATTATATGACTAACTATAGAACCCTCTGATCACACCAGTATATAACCCTAATTATATGACTAACTATAGAACCCTCTGATCACACCAGTATATAACCCTAAGTCATAAGGAGTTATCCTGAGGCATCTGATCACACCAGTATATAACCCTAAATCATAAGGAGTTATCCTGAGGCATCTGATCACACCAGTATGTAACCCTAATTATATGACTAACTAACTATACAACCCTCTGATCACACCAGTATATAACCCTAATTATATGACTAACTATAGAACCCTCTGATCACACCACTATATAACCCAAAATCATAAGGAGTTATCCTGAGGCATCTGATCACACCAGTATGTAACCCTAAATCATAAGGAGTTATCCTGAGGCATCTGATCACACCAGTATGTAACCCTAAATCATAAGGAGTTATCCTGAGGCATCTGATCACACCAGTATATAACCCTAAATCATAAGGAGTTATCCTGAGGCATCTGATCACACCAGTATATAACCCTAATTATATGACTAACTATAGAACCCTCTGATCACACCAGTATATAACCCTAATTATATGACTAACTAACTATACAACCCTCTGATCACACCAGTATATAACCCTAATTATATGACTAACTATACTATAGTATATAACCCTAATTATATGACTAACTATACTATAGAACCCTCTGATCACACCACTGTATAACCCTAAATCATAAGGAGTTATCCTGAGGCATCTGATCACACCAGTATGTAACCCTAAATCATAAGGAGTTATCCTGAGGCATCTGATCACACCAGTATGTAACCCTAAATCATAAGGAGTTATCCTGAGGCATCTGATCACACCAGTATATAACCCTAAATCATAAGGAGTTATCCTGAGGCATCTGATCACACCAGTATATAACCCTAATTATATGACTAACTATAGAACCCTCTGATCACACCAGTATATAACCCTAATTATATGACTAACTAACTATACAACCCTCTGATCACACCAGTATATAACCCTAATTATATGACTAACTATACTATAGTATATAACCCTAATTATATGACTAACTATACTATAGAACCCTCTGATCACACCACTGTATAACCCTAAATCATAAGGAGTTATCCTGAGGCATCTGATCACACCAGTATGTAACCCTAAATCATAAGGAGTTATCCTGAGGCATCTGATCACACCAGTATGTAACCCTAAATCATAAGGAGTTATCCTGAGGCATCTGATCACACCAGTATATAACCCTAAATCATAAGGAGTTATCCTGAGGCATCTGATCACACCAGTATATAACCCTAATTATATGACTAACTATAGAACCCTCTGATCACACCAGTATATAACCCTAATTATATGACTAACTATACTATAGTATATAACCCTAATTATATGACTAACTATATAACCCTCTGATCACACCAGTATATAACCCTAATGATATGACTAACTATAGAACCCTCTGATCACACCAGTATATAACCCTAATTATATGACTAACTATACTATAGTATATAACCCTAATTATATGACTAAATATAGAACCCTCTGATCACACCAGTATATAACCCTAATTATATGACTAACTATAGAACCATCTGATCACACCAGTATATAACCCTAATTATATGACTAACTATAGAACCCTCTGATCACACCAGTATATAACCCTAAATCATAAGGAGTTATCCTGAGGCATCTGATCACACCAGTATATAACCCTAAATCATAAGGAGTTATCCTGAGGCATCTGATCACACCAGTATGTAACCCTAATTATATGACTAACTAACTATAGAACCCTCTGATCACACCACTATATAACCCTAAATCATAAGGAGTTATCCTGAGGCATCTGATCACATCAGTATATAACCCTAAATCATAAGGACTTATCCTGAGGCATCTGATCACACCAGAATATAACCCTAATTATATGACTAGCTATAGAACCCTCTGATCACACCAGTATATAACCCTAATTATATGACTAACTATACTATAGTATATAACCCTAATTATATGACTAACTATAGAACCCTCTGATCACACCAGTATATAACCCTAATTATATGACTAACTATAGAACCCTCTGATCACACCAGTATATAACCCTAATTATATGACTAACTATACTATAGTATATAACCCTAATTATATGACTAACTATAGAGCCCTCTGATCACACCAGTATATAACCCTAATTATATGACTAACTATAGAACCCTCTGATCACACCAGTATATAACCCTAATTATATGACTAACTATACACCCCTCTGATAACACCAGTATATAACCCTAATTATATGACTAACTATAGAACCCTCTGATCACACCAGTATATAACCCTAATTATATGACTAACTATACTATAGAACCCTCTGATCACACCAGTATGTAACCCTAAATCATAAGGAGTTATCCTGAGGCATCTGATCACACCAGTATATAACCCTAATTATGTGACTAACTATACTATAGTATATAACCCTAATTATATGACTAACTATAGAACCCTCTGATCACACCAGTATATAACCCTAATTATATGACTAACTATAGAACCCTCTGATCACACCAGTATATAACCCTAATTATATGACTAACTAACTATACACCCCTCTGATCACACCAGTATATAACCCTAATGATATGACTAACTATAGAACCCTCTGATCACACCAGTATATAACCCTAATTATATGACTAACTATACTATAGTATTTAACCCTAATTATATGACTAACTATAGAACCCTCTGATCACACCAGTATATAACCCTAATTATATGACTAACTATAGAACCCTCTGATCACACCAGTATATAACCCTAATTATATGACTAACTATACACCCCTCTGATCACACCAGTATATAACCCTAATTATATGACTAACTATAGAACCATCTGATCACACCAGTATATAACCCTAATTATATGACTAACTATAGAACCCTCTGATCACACCAGTATATAACCCTAAATCATAAGGAGTTATCCTGAGGCATCTGATCACACCAGTATATAACCCTAAATCATAAGGAGTTATCCTGAGGCATCTGATCACACCAGTATGTAACCCTAATTATATGACTAACTAACTATACAACCCTCTGATCACACCAGTATATAACCCTAATTATATGACTAACTATAGAACCCTCTGATCACACCACTATATAACCCAAAATCATAAGGAGTTATCCTGAGGCATCTGATCACACCAGTATGTAACCCTAAATCATAAGGAGTTATCCTGAGGCATCTGATCACACCAGAATATAACCCTAATTATATGACTAACTATAGAACCCTCTGATCACACCAGTATATAACCCTAATTATATGACTAACTATACTATAGTATATAACCCTAATTATATGACTAACTATAGAACCCTCTGATCACACCAGTATATAACCCTAAATCATAAGGAGTTATCCTGAGGCATCTGATCACACCAGTATATAACCCTAATTATGTGACTAACTATACTATAGTATATAACCCTAATTATATGACTAACTATAGAACCCTCTGATCACACCAGTATATAACCCTAATTATATGACTAACTATAGAACCCTCTGATCACACCAGTATATAACCCTAATTATATGACTAACTAACTATACACCCCTCTGATCACACCAGTATAGAACCCTAATGATATGACTAACTATAGAACCCTCTGATCACACCAGTATATAACCCTAATTATATGACTAACTATACTATAGTATATAACCCTAATTATATGACTAACTATAGAACCCTCTGATCACACCAGTATATAACCCTAATTATATGACTAACTATAGAACCCTCTGATCACACCAGTATATAACCCTAATTATATGACTAACTATACACCCCTCTGATCACACCAGTATATAACCCTAATTATATGACTAACTATAGAACCATCTGATCACACCAGTATATAACCCTAATTATATGACTAACTATAGAACCCTCTGATCACACCAGTATATAACCCTAAATCATAAGGAGTTATCCTGAGGCATCTGATCACACCAGTATATAACCCTAAATCATAAGGAGTTATCCTGAGGCATCTGATCACACCAGTATGTAACCCTAATTATATGACTAACTAACTATACAACCCTCTGATCACACCAGTATATAACCCTAATTATATGACTAACTATAGAACCCTCTGATCACACCACTATATAACCCAAAATCATAAGGAGTTATCCTGAGGCATCTGATCACACCAGTATGTAACCCTAAATCATAAGGAGTTATCCTGAGGCATCTGATCACACCAGTATATAACCCTAAATCATAAGGAGTTATCCTGAGGCATCTGATCACACCAGTATGTAACCCTAATTATATGACTAACTAACTATAGAACCCTCTGATCACACCACTATATAACCCTAAATCATAAGGAGTTATCCTGAGGCATCTGATCACACCAGTATGTAACCCTAAATCATAAGGAGTTATCCTGAGGCATCTGATCACACCAGTATATAACCCTAAATCATAAGGAGTTATCCTGAGGCATCTGATCACACCAGAATATAACCCTAATTATATGACTAGCTATAGAACCCTCTGATCACACCAGTATATAACCCTAATTATATGACTAACTATACTATAGTATATAACCCTAATTATATGACTAACTATAGAACCCTCTGATCACACCAGTATATAACCCTAATTATATGACTAACTATAGAACCCTCTGATCACACCAGTATATAACCCTAATTATATGACTAACTATACTATAGTATATAACCCTAATTATATGACTAACTATAGAGCCCTCTGATCACACCAGTATATAACCCTAATTATATGACTAACTATAGAACCCTCTGATCACACCAGTATATAACCCTAATTATATGACTAACTATACACCCCTCTGATCACACCAGTATATAACCCTAATTATATGACTAACTATAGAACCCTCTGATCACACCAGTATATAACCCTAATTATATGACTAACTATACACCCCTCTGATCACACCAGTATATAACCCTAATTATATGACTAACTATACTATAGAACCCTCTGATCACACCAGTATGTAACCCTAAATCATAAGGAGTTATCCTGAGGCATCTGATCACACCAGTATATAACCCTAGTTATGTGACTAACTATACTATAGTATATAACGCTAATTATATGACTAACTATAGAACCCTCTGATCACACCAGTATATAACCCTAATTATATGACTAACTATAGAACCCTCTGATCACACCAGTATATAACCCTAATTATATGACTAACTATACACCCCTCTGATCACACCAGTATATAACCCTAAATCATAAGGAGTTATCCTGAGGCATCTGATCACACCAGTATATAACCCTAAATCATAAGGAGTTATCCTGAGGCATCTGATCACACCAGTATGTAACCCTAATAATATGACTAACTAACTATACAACCCTCTGATCACACCAGTATATAACCCTAATTATATGACTAACTATACTATAGTATATAACCCTAATTATATGACTAACTATAGAACCCTCTGATCACACCAGTACATAACCCTAATTATATGACTAACTATACTATAGTATATAACCCTAATTATATGACTAACTATAGAGCCCTCTGATCACACCAGTATATAACCCTAATTATATGACTAACTATAGAACCCTCTGATCACACCAGTATATAACCCTAATTATATGACTAACTATACACCCCACTGATCACACCAGTATATAACCCTAATTATATGACTAACTATAGAACCCTCTGATCACACCAGTATATAACCCTAATTATATGACTAACTATACACCCCTCTGATCACACCAGTATATAACCCTAATTATATGACTAACTATACTATAGAACCCTCTGATCACACCAGTATGTAACCCTAAATCATAAGGAGTTATCCTGAGGCATCTGATCACACCAGTATATAACCCTAATTATGTGACTAACTATACTATAGAACCCTCTGATCACACCAGTATATAACCGTAATTATATGACTAACTATACTATAGTATATAACCCTAATTATATGACTAACTATAGAACCCTCTGATCACACCAGTATATAACCCTAATTATATGACTAACTATAGAACCCTCTGATCACACCAGTATGTAACCCTAAATCATAAGGAGTTATCCTGAGGCATCTGATCACACCAGTATAAAACCCTAATTATATGACTAACTATAGAACCCTCTGATCACACCAGTATATAACCCTAATTATATGACTAACTATACAACCCTCTGATCACACCAGTATATAACCCTAATTATATGACTAACTAACTATAGAACCATCTGATCACACCAGTATATAACCCTAATTATATGACTAACTATAGAACCCTCTGATCACACCAGTATATAACCCTAATTATATGACTAACTAACTATAGAACCATCTGATCACACCAGTATATAACCCTAATTATATGACTAACTATACTATAGAATATAACCCTAATTATATGACTAACTATAGAACCCTCTGATCACACCAGTATGTAACCCTAAATCATAAGGAGTTATCCTGAGGAATCTGATCACACCAGTATATAACCCTAATTATATGACTAACTATAGAACCCTCTGATCACACCAGTATATAACCCTAATTATATGACTAACTATACAACTCTCTGATCACACCAGTATATAACCCTAATTATATGACTAACTATAC
>NW_027257951.1:0-100000 GCF_045791955.1 Oncorhynchus clarkii lewisi
TAAACAGCAGAGAAGTCTAGTCTAACTCTTCATACTGCTACAATCTGATAGCTGCAGGACATAAACAGCAGAGAAGTCTAGTCTAACTCTTCATACTGCTACAATCTGATAGCTGCAGGACATAAACAGCAGAGAAGTCTAGTCTAACTCTTCATACTGCTACAATCTGATAGCTGCAGGACATAAACAGCAGAGAAGTCTAGTCTAACTCTTCACACTGCTACAACCTGATAGTTGCAGGACATAAACAGCAGAGAAGTCTAATGTTTTCTCTGCTGTCTCAGTGAGAAGAGTTATTCAGAGATATGTAACAGAACTGATGTTGCAGGCGAAAGCCTGAGAAAAATCCAATCCGGAAGTGCCCCATGTTTTGAAAGCGCTGCATTCCAATGAGTCCCTATTGAGCAGTGAATGGGCTATCAACCAGATTACTCTTTCTCCGTATTCCCGAAGGTGTCTACAGCATTGTGACGTAGTTTTACGCATTTACGTTGAAGAATACCCGTAAGCGGCTACATTGCGCAAGTGGTCACCTGATGCTCTCAGAGTGATTCTCGCGTAAAATACAGACGTAACCATTATGCCAATCGGTCCTACTGAAAAACCAATTGTCCCGGTGGATTTATAATCAAATAGATATTTGAAAAACACCTTGAGGATTGACTATAAACAACGTTTGCCATGTTTCTGTCGATATTATGGAGCTAATTTGGAATATTTTTCGGCGTTTTCGTGACTGCAATTTCCGGGTGATTTCTCAGCCAAACGTGAAGAAAAAACGGAGCTATTTCGCCTACAAAATTAATATTGGGAACATTTGCTATCTAACTGGGAGTCTCGTGAGTGAAAACATCCGAAGCTTATCAAAGGTAAACAATTTAATTTGATTGCTTTTCTGATTTCCGTGACCAAGTTACCTGCTGCTAGCTGGACAAAATGCTATGCTAGGCTATCGATAAACTTACACAAATGCTTGTCTTGCTTTGGCTGTAGAGCATATTTTGAAAATCTGAGATGACAGGGTGATTAACAAAAGGCTAAGCTGTGTCTCAATATATTTCACTTGTGATTTTCATGAATAATTGCGTTATGCTAATTAGTGACAGTCGATGATTACGCTCCCTCATGCGGGATGGGGAGTCACCAGAGTTATTAAGTGACATGGATTTTGCAAACTTAAAACACAGGAAATGGATGGCTAACAAACAGATTCTCAGGTGGGAGGGTTGCTACTTTTCCATGTGTGTTTGTAAAATATATATAGTGTCACGCCCTGATCTGTTTCACCTGTCCTTGTGCTTGTCTCCACCCCCCTAAGGTGTTGCCCATCTTCCCCAATTATCCCCTGGGTATTTATACCTGTGTTTTCTGTCTGTGACAGTTCGTCTTGTTCAATCAAGCCCTCCAGCGTTTAATGTCTCAGCGCTTGCTTTTCCAGAATCTCTTTTCTCGTCCTCCTGGTTTTGACCCCTGTCTGTCCTGACTACGAGCCCGCCTGCCTGACCACTCTGCCTGAGCCTGCCTGCCGTCCTGTACCTTGGCCACACTACTCTGGATTACCAACCTTTGCCTGACCTGACCCTGGGCCTGCCTGCCGTCCTGTACCTTTGCCCCACTACTCTGGATTACCAACCTCTGCATGACCAGTCTGCCTGAGCCTGCCTGCCGTCTTGTACCTTTGCCCCACTACTCTGGATCATCGACCCCTGCCTGCCTTGACCTGTCGTTTGCCTGCCCCTGTTGTTATAATAAACATTGTTACCTCTACACAGTCTGCACAAGGGTCTTACCTGAATCCTGATATATAGTACATTCACATGTTCTAAAAGTGTCAGAGATTATATGATACAGCAGAGAGAACAGTCCTTCTAGACTCCATGTTAGATCAACTATTATACAGTAGAGAACAGTCCTTCTAGACTCCATGTTAGATCAACTATTATACAGTAGAGAACAGTCCTTCTAGACTCCATGTTAGATCAACTATTATACAGTAGAGAGAACAGTCCATCTAGACTACATGTTAGATCAACTATTATACAGTAGAGAACAGGCCTTCTAGACTCCATGTTGGATCAACTATTATACAGTAGAGAGAACAGTCCATCTAGACTACATGTTAGATCAACTATTATACAGTAGAGAACAGTCCATCTAGACTCCATGTTGGATCAACTATTATACAGTAGAGAACAGTTCTTCTAGACTCCATGTTAGATCAACTATTATACAGTAGAGAACAGTCCTTCTAGACTCCATGTTAGATCAACTATTATACAGTAGAGAGAACAGTCCATCTAGACTACATGTTAGATCAACTATTATACAGTAGAGAACAGGCCTTCTAGACTCCATGTTGGATCAACTATTATACAGTAGAGAGAACAGTCCATCTAGACTACATGTTAGATCAACTATTATACAGTAGAGAACAGTCCATCTAGACTCCATGTTGGATCAACTATTATACAGTAGAGAACAGTCCTTCTAGACTCCATGTTAGATCAACTATTATACAGTAGAGTACAGTACTTCTAGACTCCATGTTAGATAAACTATTATAGAGTAGAGAACAGTCCTTCTAGACTCCATGTTAGATCAACTATTATATAATAGAGTGTGACATTTTCTCTCTGTTTATCCACTCGTATGGTTAGGATAATGCTGCTTTTCTAATATCCAACTTGGATGCGTTCATGCATTAACTGATTGACTCTACATGGGAGGAATCAACACTCTCACTGTCACGTTCTGACCTTTGTTTGTTTTTGTCTTTGTTTTAGAATTGGGCGTGAGTTGGGGTGGGCAGTCTGTTTGTTTTTCTATGTTTGTTTTTGGTTCTCAATCAGAGGCAGCTGTCAATTGTTGTCCCTGATTGAGAATCATACTTAGGTAGCCTGGGTTTCACTTTTGGATTGTGGGTGTTTGTTTCCGTGTGAGTGTTTGGGCCACACGGTACTGTTTCGGTTTTGTAAATTCACATCATCATGTATTGTTTTGATTCAGTGTTCAGTGCTTTCTTTAATTAAAATCATCATGAACACTTACCAAGCTGCGCTTTGGTCCTCCGATCTTTCTCGCTACTCCTCCTCAGAAGAGGAGGACGACATCCCTTACACTCACTGTACAAGCATTTTCCCAGTACACCCAGAACATTGCTCTGGGAACCAAAAGGAGTATCTCAGTTTCAAGGTAAGAAGCCTGGTGTGGTATCAGTCAGTCTCATGCAGGAACCAACCGTGCTTATATGACTTCAAATCAAATCAAACTTTATTTGTCACATGCCACGAATACAACAAGTGTAGACTTTACCGTGAAATGCTGACTTACAAGCCCTTAACCAACAGTGCAGTTCGGGAAGAGTTAAGACAAATATTTAGCAAGTAGACTAAAGTAAAAAGTAATAATAATAAACATTAACATCAGGATTGTATTGAGTCAGTGAACCTCTGTGACTGTGATAATAAAGATTGATTCATTTCCTTTGAATTTGAGTCCTTCGTGGTGAATTTCCTCAACAACAGACAGAACAGTCCTTCTCTTATCAATTCATTGCAGTTCAGAGAGTACCGAGGATGAATCCTATTTCTCACAGATCCATCTGAATTTATAGTAACAGTAATAGTCCCACCATTCTCCTGTGTCTGCTGACCAAGAGTAGAAATACACACAGTTCTCTGCTCCACCACCATTAGGCTCTCCACTGTTCCAATAACTGTAGAAGAAACAACACATAGAATCAGGCTCTCCACTGTTCCAATAACTGTAGAAGAAACAACACAGAATCAGGCTGTCCACTGTTCCAATACCTGTAGGAGAAACAACACATAGAATCAGGCTGTCCACTGTTCCAATACCTGTAGAAAAAACACCACATAGAATCAGGCTGTCCACTGTTCCAATACCTGTAGAAGAAACACCACATAGAACCAGACTGTCCACTGTTCCAATACCTGTAGAAGAAACAACACATAGAACCAGACTGTCCACTGTTCCAATACCTGTAGAAGAAACAACACATAGAACCAGACTGTCCACTGTTCCAATACCTGTAGGAGAAACAACACATAGAATCAGGCTGTCCACTGTTCCAATACCTGTAGAAGAAACAACACATAGAATCAGGCTGTCCACTGTTCCAATACCTGTAGGAGAAACAACCCATAGAATCAGGCTGTCCACTGTTCCAATACCTGTAGAAGAAACAACACATAGAATCAGACTGTCCACTGTTCCAATACCTGTAGAAGAAACAACACATAGAATCAGGCTGTCCACTGTTCCAATAACTGTAGAAGAAACAACACATAGAATCAGGCTGTCCACTGTTCCAATACCTGTAGGAGAAACAACACAGAATCAGACTGTCCACTGTTCCAATACCTGTAGAAGAAACAACACATAGAATCAGGCTGTCCACTGTTCCAATACCTGTAGAAGAAACAACACATAGAATCAGGCTGTCCACTGTTTCAATACCTGTTGGAGAATCAGGCTGTCCATTCTGAACATACTACTCCAGACAGTGATGTCATAGTGACACAGAATTCATTAATGTCTTACTTTGTGGTCAGTGGTGTGTCGTCCACCCATTTCCAGGTCCCCTCAGAAACAGAGTCAGTCAGACCAATCCAGACATAGTCATATACTCCACATAACCAATTGACTAATGTCTGTAGTTGTGGGAGAGATACAACATTGTTAAAACATACCCATTACTGCTTTCTATCACTCTCTCTCTCTTTCCCTCTCCCCAAATTTCAATTCAATTTCAATTTAAGCGCTTTATGGGCATGGGAAACATATGCTAACATTGCCAAAGCAAGTGAAATAGATAATAAACAAAAGTGAAATGAAGGGCCCAGGTCAGGGCCCAGGTTTGACAGAATCTGTGCAGAAGATCTAGGTGCTGCTGATGGCCCTGCTTTGTTGGGGACAGAAGCTCCAGATCATCAGCAAACAGTAGACATTTGACTTCAGATTCTAGTAGGATGAGGCCGGGTGCTGCAGACTGTTCTAGTGCCCTCGCCAATTAGTAGATATATATGTTGAAGAGGGTGGGGCTTAAGCTGCATCCCTGTCCCACCCCATCTGAGGATGATGTTAATGAATTTAAGTAAATTAAATTAAAAACCAAATAAATAAGTAAAACAAAATTTGTGGTCTGTCTGTTTAATAATTTCATTTAGGATATTATCAACACCACAGGCCCTTTTGGGTTGGAGGGTTTGTATTTTGTCCTGTAGTTCATTCAATGTAATTGTTGAGTCCAGTGGGATCTGGAAGTCTTTAATAGTTGATTCTAAGATTTGTTTTTGATCATGTATATGTTTTTGCTGTTTGTTCTTCGTTATATGGCCAAAATGATTGGAGAAGTGGTTTACTCAGACATCTACAGTATCTACAGACATCTACAGTATGGATAGATAACTCCTTGTGTTGTTGTTTGTTTAGTGAGTTCCAAATTTCTCTCTTTCTACTCGTCTCTCTCTTTCTCACTCTGTCTGTCTGTCTGTCTGTCTGTCTGTCTGTCTGTCTGTCTGTCTGTCTGTCTGTCTGTCTGTCTGTCTGTCTTTCAGTTCTGCAGACTGTTCTAGTGCCAACTCAATGATATATGTTGAGGGTGGGGCTTAATCTCTCTCTCTCTTCCTTACACACACACATACACACACACACACACACACACACACACACACACACACACACACACACACACACACACACCTGTTGTTCTTGGCTCTTGATGACCACCAGGTGTGCTCCTCTATTTCTGCAGTCCTGTCTGCTCTTCTCCCAGGATTTGTACTCAGTAGAGACGTAGTAACAACTGCTACCAAGCTTCTTCCATCCTTCTGGACACACTATAAGTTGAACATTTCCTGCTTTAGTCACTTTAAGACAACAATGAATTAAGTATCAAGCAAACACTCAAGGAAGACAGGACACTAACTAATGGACAGTTTGGAAGTCATACATTTTTTTCTCACATTTTGTATTTAATTAAAGTTACATTTCCTGTTTGTAATGGCATGTGAACTGATACAGAGACTGTCAAACAGAACAGTCATTAGACAAATTGACTTACCTTTCTCAACTAAAAATTGTTTCAGACGTTCTATCTCGTTCTGTAGCTGGTCTCTCTCTCTGATCAGGGTGTTGTTGCTAGTCTGTAGCTGGTCTCTCTCTTCAGTAAGGTTGTTTCCGCAGGTCTGTAACTGGTCTCTCTCTTCAGTCAGGGTGTTGGAACTGGTCAATTGGTTTTTCTCTGTGAAACAATATGACCAATGAACAAGGTAACAGTGGAATTTGGTGAACTTTCTGAATGTAATTGACTGGAATGTAAATGTAATTGATCCCTGATCATTACACCACTGATGATGAAGAATGTTTGAGTGAGAACATATCAAACTCACGGTAGAGTATCAGGCCTATGATCCCAGCCAGTAGGAGAACACACAGCAGCCCCAGACACACTGCAGCAGCTCCAGAGTATCTCTTCCACCACTGACAAGACACTGAAACACAAATTATTACCATAAAAACTTGCTCTTTATCAGAGTTGTATTTGTATCGACTTTTGTGACAATTTTCTGTTTGAATCACTGAGGGAAATACACAAGATTGACAAGGGACAGAACACCAGAACTGAGTTCCAGCACCTCACGTGTTCTACTGCTTGACTTCCAGAACCTCTAACAGAATATTGGCTTGAACATATTGCAGAGTTCAGGCACCCAAAATGAGTACTGAAACGTATTTTAATCCACATTTTATTTGTCACATGCTTCGTAAAAATATGTTTGTCACACCGGAATCTGTTTCACCGGTCTTTGTGCTTGTCCCCCTCCAGGTGTAGCCCGTTGACCCCATTATCCCCGGTGTATTTATACCTGCGTTCTCTGTTTGTCTTATGCCAGTTCGTTTTATTCGTCAAGCATGTCTGTTTCTAGTTACTCTTTTCTAGTTTTCCCGGTTTTGACCGTTCCACCTGCCCTGACCCTGAGCCTACCATCCGTTTCTGTAGCTTGTCACACCACCCTGGATTATTGACTTCGGCCTGCCCTGACCCTGAGACTGCCTGCCCCCTGTTCTAATAATAAACTTTTGTATCTTCGACATTGTCTGCATCTGGGTCTTCCATGAAAAATAATAATACAATCTGGCCATGACTGACTCAGACCAGCTCCACAATGCTGTCTCCATGCAAGGATGGAGGGACCCCATACCCTGGCAGAACGCCATGACCAGACGTTTGATACGTTGCTGATCACGGATTCCCCATTACTCCTGTAATGTGGCAGACTACGCAGTGGATTTTTCTCACGTTGGCGGCTGAGATTGCCAAGAACCCGGAAAGCATTGTTCGACATGTTCCCATAATGGAGTATCGAAGGAAGTAAAGGACGAGCTTGTAGCCCGGGAAATACCGACGGATCTCGACTCGCTCATCACCTTGACCATTCGGATCAGGGCGACTACGGGAACTTAGGAAGGAAAAGAGGTTTGATTTCACTCGTCCGCCCAAGACTTCCACCTTGCCTCTGAGACATCCCGGAAGTCCCCGAAGGCTCCACTGCCGAGAGAACCCGAAGCTAACCGAGTTCCCCCGAGAGTCTCCGAAGTCTGCCAATTCATCTCTTCCTGTGACAATGCAACTAGGCAGCGCTAGGCTGTCCTCAGCCGAACAGCTGTGCAGGTCTTACACAAAGAGTTGCCTGTATTGTGGGACTGCTGGTCATTTCGTGTCCTCCTGTCCACTAAAATATCAGGCTCACCGATAGGAGCGAGTACTATAGTGGGCCATACAGAGAACTTTTCTCCTCACCTTACTCACACTCCTTTTCATGCCATCTTGCTTTCGGGAAAATAGTCTAAATCTCTCCAGGTGCTCATCAACTCTGGGGCCGATGATGCTTTATGGATGTTAACCTGGTGTCCGAGCTGGGCATCCCCACTCAGCACTCTCCATTTCCATGAACATTAGAGCACTGGAGCACTGGACTGGATACCAGCCCCATCAGCCTACGTGTGTCAGGGAACCACAGCAAGATGATGCAATTCCTACTTATTAAATATTTTCAGGTTCCTGTGGAATTGGGATTCTCTTGGCTCCAGTTACACAATCCCCTTGACTGGTCTGCTGGTGCCAGTACTCAATGCCTTTAGTCAGCGCAGCCTGCCCCGAGACATCTTCCTGGGTGATTGGAAGATTCCCTGGTCCTCCGCCATTCCTGTGGAGGACCAGGACCTCCTGGAGATGTTCAGTAGAGCCCGGGCCCCTTCACTTCCATCGCCTCAACCCTATGACTGCGAGATGGACCTTCTCTCAGGCACAACTCCGCTCTTAGGACAACTGTACTCTCTGTCAGGTCTGGCTATCAAGGCTATGAGGACTCCCTAGTTGCAGTGTTCATCCGTTCTCCTGCCTCCCCCGCCTTAGAATGCAATGCACCATTGCAGGGCTTTGTCCTTCTTCTCCACAAAGAACAACCATGCGCCCGTGCAATGACTACCGGGGCCTCAACAACATCACGGTGAAGAACCACTACCCACTACCACTCATCTCCTCAACCTTCAAACCGCTCCAGGGGGCCACTGTGTTCTCCACGATAGGGGAAGGAGATGAGTAGAAGACTGTCTTCAAAACAGCCACTGGTCACTATGAGTATCTGGTCATGCCATTTGGCCTTACCAATGCCCCTGCTGTGTTCCAGGCTCTGGTAAATTATGTTCTCCGCGATATGTTGAACCAGTTTGTCTTCATCTATGTTGACGACATCCTAATTTTCTCCTGCTCCGCCCAAGACAACGTGCTCCATATCTGTCAGGTCCTCCAACGCTTCCTGCCGAACCAGCTAGTTCTGAAAGCAGAGAAGTGCGAATTCCATCGCTCCAACATCGCTCCAACATCCCCTTCCAGGGTTACATCATCGCCTCAGGGAGTGTACAGATGGATCCCGGGAAGGTGAGAGCGGTGGTGCATTGGGCCATGCCTACGTCCAGAATGCAACTGCAGCGTTTCCTGGAATTCGCCAACGTCTATTGCTGCTTTATCCGGGGTTACAGCACCCTGGCTTCCACCCTGTCTGTACGCACCTCTCCCAAGGTTCTGTTCGCATGGTCCCCAGCTGCTGACTGGGACGTTCCCGAGATCTCAAGCACCGTTTCACCACACCACCCATCTTGGTTCATTCTGCACACTCATTGGGTTGTCGGCCTGTCCTCCGAGGCCACCCCAACGGGCAGTTGGAGCAAGCCAACCAAAGCCTGGAGATGACTCTTCGCTGCCTGGTCTCAGCCAACCCCACCACCTGCAGTCAGCAACTAGTGTGGGTCGAATATGTACCCTACACCCTTCGTTGCTCTGCCACGTGTCTCTCGCCCTTTGAGTGTTCCCTGGGTTATCAGCCCCCGCTCGTCACGGAGCAGAGAGGAAAAGGTCGGCATACCCTCGGCCTAAATGTTTGTTCGCTGCTGTCGTTGCACCTGGAAGAGAGTCGGCTCGTCTCAATACCACCTCCAGGTATCGACGACAAACGGATCGCCACCGATGCAAATTAATTACTTAAAAATCATACAATGTGATTTTCTGGATTTTTGTTTTAGATTCCGTCTCTCACAGTTTAAGTGTACCTATGATACAAATTACAGACCTCTACATGCTTTGTAAGTAGGAAAACCTGCAAAATTGGCAGTGTATCAAATACTTGTTCTCCCCACTGTATGTGAGAATGCTGTTCATTGACTACAGATCAGCGTAGTACCCACCATAGTGCCCACAAAGCTCATCACTAAGCTAAGGACTTTGGGACTAAACACCTCCCTCTGCAACTGGATCCTGGACTTCTTGACGGGCCTAGACTAGTCAAGGACCATACAGTGCCTTGCAAAAGTATTCGGCCCCCTTGAACTTTGCGACCTTTTGCCACATTTCAGGCTTCAAACATAAAGATATAAACCTGTAATTTTTGGGAAAAATCAACAACAAGTGGGACACAATCATGAAGTGGAACGACATTTATTGGATATTTCAAACTTTTTTAACAAATCAAAAACTGAAAAATTGGGCGTGCAAAATTATTCAGCCCCCTTAAGTTAATACTTTGTAGCGCCACCTTTTGCTGCGATTACAGCTGTAAGTCGCTTGGGGTATGTCTCTATCAGTTTTGCACATCGAGAGACTGACATTTTTTTTGAAATTTGGCTTGTCACCAAAAGCACACAAACTTCTACAGATGCACAATCGAGAGCATCCTGTAGGGCTGTATCACCGCCTGGTACGGCAACTGCTCCGCCCACAACCATAAGGCTCTCCAGAGGGTAGTGAGGTCTGCACAACGCATCACCGGGGGCAAACTACCTGCCTCCAGGACACCTACACCACCCGATGTCACAGGAAGGCCATAAAGATCATCAAGGACAACAACCACCCGAGCCACTGCCTGTTCACCCCGCTATCATCCAGAAGGCGAGGTCAGCACAGGTGCATCAAAGCAGGGACAGAGAGACTGAAAAACAGCTTCTATCTCAAGGCCATCAGACTGTTAATAAACAGCCACCACTAACATTGCGTGGCTGTTCCCAACACACTGACTCAACTCCAGCCAATTTAATAATGGGAATTGATGGAAATTGATGTAAAATATATCACTAGCCACTTTAAACAATGCTATTTAATATAATGTTTACATACCCTACATTACTCATCTCATATGTATATACTGTACTCTATACTATCTACTGCATCTTGCCTATGCCGTTCTGTACCATCACTCATTCATATATCTTTATGTACATATTCTTTATCCCTTTAAACTTGTAGTAGTTTTGGAATCGTAAAGGTTAGATTACTCGTTGGTTATTACTGCATTGTCGGAACTAGAAGCTCAAGCATTTCGCTACACTCGCATTAACATCTGCTAACCATGTGTATGTGACAAATAAATTTGATTTGATTTGGTCCAAACACACCAAGGCAGTTGTGAAGAGGGCGCGACAAAACCTTTTCCCCCTTCGGAGACTGAAAATATTTAGCATGTGTCCCCAGATCCTCAAAAGGTTCTACAGCTGCACCATCGAGAGCATCCTGACCGGTTGCATACCCACCTGGTATGGCAACTGCTCGGCATCTGAGCGTAAGGCGCTACAGAGGGTAGTGCGAACGGCCCAGTACATCACTGGGGCCAAGTTTCCTGCTATCCAGGAACTATATAATAGGCGGTGTCAGAGGAAAGCCCATAAAATTGTCAGAGACTCCAGTCACGAAAGTTATAGACTGTTTTCTCTGCAACCACACGGAACGCCAAGTTTATGACCAAAATGCTCCTCAACAGCTTCTACCCCAAGCCGTAAGGCTGCTGAACAATTCATAAAATTGCCACCTGACAATTTACATTGACCCCCCCCCCCACTCCCCCCTCCCTTTTGTGCACTGCTGCTAGTCGCTGTTTGTTAGTTACCTATGCATAGTCACTTCGCCCCCACCTACATGTACATATTACCTCAACTAACCTGTACCCCTGCACACTGACTCGGTACCGATAACCCCTGTATATAGCCTCCACACTGACTCTGTACCGTAACACCCTGTATATAGCCTCCACATTGACTCGGTACCGGTACCCCCTGTATATAGCCTCCACACTGACTCGGTACCGGTGCCCCTGTATATAGCCTCCACACTGACTCGGTACCGGAACCCCCTGTATATAGCCTCCACATTGACTCGGTACCGGTACCCCCTGTATATAGCCTCCACACTGACTGGGTACCGGTGCCCCTGTATATAGCCTCCACACTGACTCGGTACCGGTACCCCCTGTATATAGCCTCCACATTGACTCTGTACCGGTACCCCCTGTATATAACCTCCACACTGACTCTGTACCATAACACCCTGTATATAGCCTCCACATTGACTCTGTACTGGTACCCCCTGTATATAACCTCCACACTGACACTGTACCGTAATACCCTGTATATAGCCTCCACATTGACTATGTCCCGGTACCCCCTGTATATAGCCTCCACATTGACTCTGTACCGGTACCCCCTGTATATAGCCTCCACATTGACTCTGTACCGGTACCCCCCTGTATATAACCTCCACATTGACTCTCTAACGTAACACCCTGTATATAACCTCCACATTGACTCTGTACCGTAACACCCTGTATATAGCCTCCACATTGACTATGTCCCGGTACCCCCTGTATATAACCTCCACACTGACTCGGTACTGGTACCCCCTGTATATAGCCTCCACATTGACTCTGTACCGTAACACCCTGTATATAGCCTCCACATTGACTCTGTACCGGTACCCCCTGTATATAGCCTCCACATTGACTCTGTACCGTAATACCCTGTATATAGCCTCCACATTGACTCTGTACCGGTACCCCCTGTATATAGCCTCCACATTGACTCTGTACCGGTACCCCCCCTGTATATAACCTCCACATTGACTCTCTAACGTAACACCCTGTATATAACCTCCACATTGACTATGTCCCGGTACCCCCTGTATATAGCCTCCACATTGACTCGGTACCGGTACCCCCTGTATATAGCCTCCACACTGACTCGGTACCGGTGCCCCTGTATATAGCCTCCACACTGACTCGGTACCGGAACCCCCTGTATATAGCCTCCACATTGACTCGGTACCGGTACCCCCTGTATATAGCCTCCACACTGACTGGGTACCGGTGCCCCTGTATATAGCCTCCACACTGACTCGGTACCGGTACCCCCTGTATATAGCCTCCACATTGACTCTGTACCGGTACCCCCTGTATATAACCTCCACACTGACTCTGTACCATAACACCCTGTATATAGCCTCCACATTGACTCTGTACTGGTACCCCCTGTATATAACCTCCACACTGACACTGTACCGTAATACCCTGTATATAGCCTCCACATTGACTATGTCCCGGTACCCCCTGTATATAGCCTCCACATTGACTCTGTACCGGTACCCCCTGTATATAGCCTCCACATTGACTCTGTACCGTAATACCCTGTATATAGCCTCCACATTGATTCTGTACTGGTACACCCTGTATATAACCTCCACACTGACACTGTACCGTAATACCCTGTATTTAGCCTCCACATTGACTATGTCCCGGTACCCCCTGTATATAACCTCCACACTGACTCGGTACCGTAATACCCTGTATATAGCCTCCACATTGATTCTGTACTGGTACACCCTGTATATAACCTCCACACTGACACTGTACCGTAATACCCTGTATATAGCCTCCACATTGACTATGTCCCGGTACCCCCTGTATATAACCTCCACACTGACTCGGTACTGGTACCCCCTGTATATAGCCTCCACATTGACTCTGTACCGTAACACCCTGTATATAGCCTCCACATTGACTCTGTACCGGTACCCCCTGTATATAGCCTCCACATTGACTCTGTACTGTAATACCCTGTATATAGCCTCCACATTGACTCTGTACCGGTACCCCCTGTATATAGCCTCCACATTGACTCTGTACCGGTACCCCCCTGTATATAACCTCCACATTGACTCTCTAACGTAACACCCTGTATATAACCTCCACATTGACTCTGTACCGTAACACCCTGTATATAGCCTCCACATTGACTCTGTACCGTAACACCCTGTATATAGCCTCCACATTGACTCTGTACTGTAATACCCTGTATATAGCCTCCACATTGACTCTGTACCGTAATACCCTGTATATAGACTCCACATTGACTCTGTACCGTAATACCCTTTATATAGCCTCCACATTGACTCTGTACCGTAATACCCTGTATATAGCCTCCACATTGACTCTGTACCGTAATACCCTGTATATAGCCTCCACATTGACTCGGTACCGTAATACCCTGTATATAGCCTCCACATTGACTCTGTACCGTAATACCCTGTATATAGCCTCCACATTGACTCTGTACCAGTACCCCCTGTATATAGCCTCCACATTGACTCTGTACCGTAATACTCTGTATATAGCCTCCACATTGACTCTGTACCGTAATACCCTGTATATAGCCTCCACATTGACTCTGTACCGTAATACCCTGTATATAGCCTCCACATTGACTCTGTACAGTAACACCGGTATATAGCCTCCACATTGACTCTGTACCGTAACACCCTGTATATAGCCTCCACATTGACTCTGTACCGTAATACCCTGTATATAGCCTCCACATTGACTCTGTACCGTAACACCGGTATATAGCCTCCACATTGACTCTGTACCGTAACACCCTGTATATAGCCTCCACATTGACTCTGTACCGTAATACCCTGAATATAGACTCCACATTGACTCTGTACCGTAACACCCTGTATATAGCCTCCACATTGACTCTGTACCGTAACACCCTGTATATAGCCTCCACACTGACTCTGTACCGTAACACCCTGTATATAGCCTCCACATTGACTCTGTACAGTAATACCCTGTATATAACCTCCACATTGACTCTGTACCAGTACCCCCAGTATATAGCCTCCACATTGACTCTGTACCGTAATACCCTGTATATAGCCTCCACATTGACTCTGTACCGTAATACCCTGTATATAGCCTCCACATTGACTCTGTACCGTAACACCCTGTATATAGCCTCCACATTGACTCTGTACCGTAATACCCTGTATATAGCCTCCACATTGACTCTGTACCGTAGCACCCTGTATATAGCCTCCACATTGACTCGGTACCGGTACCCCCTGTATATAGCCTCCACACTGACTCGGTACCGGTGCCCCTGTATATAGCCTCCACACTGACTCGGTACCGGAACCCCCTGTATATAGCCTCCACATTGACTCGGTACCGGTACCCCCTGTATATAGCCTCCACACTGACTGGGTACCGGTGCCCCTGTATATAGCCTCCACACTGACTCGGTACCGGTACCCCCTGTATATAGCCTCCACATTGACTCTGTACCGGTACCCCCTGTATATAACCTCCACACTGACTCTGTACCATAACACCCTGTATATAGCCTCCACATTGACTCTGTACTGGTACCCCCTGTATATAACCTCCACACTGACACTGTACCGTAATACCCTGTATATAGCCTCCACATTGACTATGTCCCGGTACCCCCTGTATATAGCCTCCACATTGACTCTGTACCGGTACCCCCTGTATATAGCCTCCACATTGACTCTGTACCGGTACCCCCTGTATATAGCCTCCACATTGACTCTGTACCGTAATACCCTGTATATAGCCTCCACATTGATTCTGTACTGGTACCCCCTGTATATAACCTCCACACTGACACTGTACCGTAATACCCTGTATATAGCCTCCACATTGACTATGTCCCGGTACCCCCTGTATATAACCTCCACACTGACTCGGTACTGGTACCCCCTGTATATAGCCTCCACATTGACTCTGTACCGTAACACCCTGTATATAGCCTCCACATTGACTCTGTACCGGTACCCCCTGTATATAGCCTCCACATTGACTCTGTACCGTAATACCCTGTATATAGCCTCCACATTGACTCTGTACCGGTACCCCCTGTATATAGCCTCCACATTGACTCTGTACCGGTACCCCCCTGTATATAACCTCCACATTGACTCTCTAACGTAACACCCTGTATATAACCTCCACATTGACTCTGTACCGTAACACCCTGTATATAGCCTCCACATTGACTCTGTACCGTAACACCCTGTATATAGCCTCCACATTGACTCTGTACCGTAATACCCTGTATATAGCCTCCACATTGACTCTGTACCGTAATACCCTGTATATAGACTCCACATTGACTCTGTACCGTAATACCCTTTATATAGCCTCCACATTGACTCTGTACCGTAATACCCTGTATATAGCCTCCACATTGACTCTGTACCGTAATACCCTGTATATAGCCTCCACATTGACTCGGTACCGTAATACCCTGTATATAGCCTCCACATTGACTCTGTACCGTAATACCCTGTATATAGCCTCCACATTGACTCTGTACCAGTACCCCCTGTATATAGCCTCCACATTGACTCTGTACCGTAATACTCTGTATATAGCCTCCACATTGACTCTGTACCGTAATACCCTGTATATAGCCTCCACATTGACTCTGTACCGTAATACCCTGTATATAGCCTCCACATTGACTCTGTACAGTAACACCGGTATATAGCCTCCACATTGACTCTGTACCGTAACACCCTGTATATAGCCTCCACATTGACTCTGTACCGTAACACCCTGTATATAGCCTCCACATTGACTCTGTACCGTAACACCCTGTATATAGCCTCCACACTGACTCTGTACCGTAACACCCTGTATATAGCCTCCACATTGACTCTGTACAGTAATACCCTGTATATAACCTCCACATTGACTCTGTACCAGTACCCCCAGTATATAGCCTCCACATTGACTCTGTACCGTAATACCCTGTATATAGCCTCCACATTGACTCTGTACCGTAATACCCTGTATATAGCCTCCACATTGACTCTGTACCGTAACACCCTGTATATAGCCTCCACATTGACTCTGTTCCGTAATACCCTGTATATAGCCTCCACATTGACTCTGTACCGTAATACCCTGTATATAGCCTCCACATTGACTCTGTACCGTAATACCCTGTATATAGCCTCCACATTGACTCTGTACCGTAATACCCTGTATATAGCCTCCACATTGACTCTGTACCGTAATACCCTGTATATAGCCTCCACATTGACTCTGTACCGTAATACCCTGTATATAACCTCCACATTGTTATTGTGTTACTTTTTGTTATTACTTTATACTTTAGTTGGTAAATATTATCTTCTTCGTTAACTGCACTGTTGGTTAAGGGCTTGGAAACAAGCATTTCACGGTAAAGTCTACACTTGTTGTGTTTGGCGCATGTGACTAATAAAGTTTGATTTGATAAGTCTGGGGTGTTTTTCAGGATAAATAAAGACACAGAATGGAGCAAAGGCAAAATCCTAAAGGTTCAGTTTGCTTTACACCAGACACAGGGAGATGAATTCACCTTTCAGCAGGACAATAACCTACAGCACCAAGGCCAAATATACACAGGAGTTTGCAGATTTACAGTTTTGACAAACACCTGCTTGGAAATCTATGGTAACACTTGAAAATGGTTGTCTAGCAATGATCAACAACCAATTTGACAGAGTTTTGAAAAAATGTAGTAAAGAATAATGGACAAATATTGTACAATCCAGGTGTACAAAGCTCTTAGAGACTCACCCAGAGACTCACAGTTCTAATCGCGGCCAAAGGTGATTCTAGCATGTATTGACTCAGGGGTGTGAATAGTTAAGTAAATGAGAAATGTCTGTATTTATGTGTGTGTTCATAGAGTGTAGGAACGTTACAGTAGTGCAAAAAAGTTTGCTTGTTGGGGTGTGTGTGTGTGTGTGTGTGTGTGCGTGTATGTGCGTGTGTGTGTGTGTGTGTGTTCATAGAGTGTAGGAACGTTACAGTAGTGCACAAAAGTTTGCTTGTTGGGGTGTGTGTGTGTGTGTGTGTGTGTGTGTGTGTGTGTGTGTGTGTGTGTGTGTGTGTGTGTGTGTGTCCGTGTTGAGCACTATAACAGGATAAACTGTTACCTGAATGTTGATCACCAACTCTATCCTTCTTGCAGGGCATGATGGGTCTTTCGTTTCCGTATATATGATCATCAATATCCATGGTCTTTGTTTGTTTAGGTTCTTTGTCTTCAAATCATAACTTCTACTCTTGTAACTTCTACTGTTCTACTCTTGTAATATCTACTCATGTAACTTCTACTGTTGTATCTTCTACTGTTGTAACTTCTACTGTTGTAAAGTCTGCTGTTATCTCAGTTGTAGTTTCCTGTCTGTTCGCTGCACAGCTGGAGTCTCGGTGTGACTCAGTCTAATATCAGAGACAGTTTTAAAAGTCAACCCTCATTAAAGGGGAAACTGTCTAACCAATAGTACGACACTAACCACCACCATGTGACCACAGACTTATTTTCTGAGAACCATGTTTGTTTACCACAGTGAAGATTAGTTTGTATATTTAGTTTATATTAGTTTAGTTTACTACAGTGTAGATTAGTTTGATAAAATAGTGTAGAGTTGTATATACTATGCTGTCTCCTGTGTAGAGTTGTATATACTATGCTGTCTCCTGTGTGACATGGACACCAGAGATAATAGTTCATCAGAGACCTTTACTCACACCCCTCCTTTCCTCTTTCGGGGACGGAGGGGGGGTCTATATGTCAAAGGTTTTCACACATATTTTCTCTCTCTCTCCATCTCTCTGTCTGTCTCTGCCTGTATGTTTGTTTGTTTGTCTGTGTCTCCCTCTCTCTCCCCCCTCTCTGTCTGTCTGTATCTCCCTCTCTCTCCCCCTCTTTATATCTCTCTGTCTGTATGTCTGTCTGTATGTCTGTCTCCCTCTCTCTCCCCCCTCTCTGTCTGTATGTATGTTTGTCTGTCTGTATCTCCCTCTCTCTCCCCCTCTCTGTCTGTCTGTCTCCCTCTCTCTCCCCATCTCTGTCTGTCTGTGTCTCCCTCTCTCTCCCCATCTCTGTCTGTCTGTGTCTCCCTCTCTCTCCCCCCTCTCTAAATCTCTCTATCTGTATGTCTGTCTGTCTGTGTCTCCATCTATCTCCCCCTCTCTATATCTCTCTGTCTGTATGTCTGTCTGTCTGTGTCTCCCTCTCTCTCCCCCTCTCTGTCTGTATGTGTCTCCCTCTCTCTCCCCATCTCTGTCTGTCTGTGTCTCCCTCTCTCTCCCCCCTCTCTATATCTCTCTGTCTGTATGTCTGTCTGTCTGTGTCTCCATCTCTCTCCCCCTCTCTATATCTCTCTGTCTGTATGTCTGTCTGTCTGTGTCTCCCTCTCTCTCCCCCTCTCTATATCTCTCTGTCTGTATGTCTGTCTGTCGGTGTCTCCCTCTCTCTCCCCATCTCTGTCTGTCTGTGTCTCCCTCTCTCTCCCCATCTCTGTCTGTCTGTATCTCCCTCTCTCTCCCCCCTCTCTAAATCTCTCTGTCTGTATGTCTGTCTGTCTGTGTCTCCATCTCTCTCCCCCTCTCTATATCTCTCTGTCTGTATGTCTGTCTGTCTGTGTCTCCCTCTCTCTCCCCATCTCTGTCTGTCTGTATCTCCCTCTCTCTCCCCCTCTCTAAATCTCTCTGTCTGTATGTCTGTCTGTCTGTGTCTCCATCTCTCTCCCCCTCTCTATATCTCTCTGTCTGTATGTCTGTCTGTCTGTGTCTCCCTCTCTCCCCCCTCTCTGTCTGTCTCCTGCCTGTCTGTCTGTTATGAACTGTAGATGTAAGAGGGTGTATTGCAAAAAAATGAGCATGAGCACATGTGCACTTCTTACTGCTGCAACGGGATAGCTGAAGGACCTAAACAGCAGAGAAGTCTAGTCTAACTCTTCACACTGCTACAACCTGATAGCTGAAGGACCTAAACAGCAGAGGAGTCTAGTCTAACTCTTCATAATGCTACAACCTGATAGCTGCAGGATCTAAACAGCAGAGAAGTCTAGTCTAACTCTTCACACTGCTACAACCTGATAGCTGCAGGATATAAACAGCAGAGGAGTCTAGTCTAACTCTTCATACTGCTACAACCTGATAGCTGCAGGACATAAACAGCAGAGAAGTCTAGTCTAACTCTTCACACTGCTACAACCTGATAGTTGCAGGACATAAACAGCAGAGAAGTCTAGTCTAACTCTTCACACTGCTACAACCTGATAGTTGCAGGACATAAACAGCAGAGAAGTCTAATGTTTTCTCTGCTGTCTCAGTGAGAAGAGTTATTCAGAGATATGTGTTAGACAGTATGTCTGCATCTGTCTCAGTGAGAAGAGTTACTCAGAGATATGTATTAGACTGTATGTCTGCATCTGTCTCAGTGAGAAGAGTTATTCAGAGATATGTATTAGACTGTATGTCTGCATCTGTCTCAGTGAGGAGAGTTATTCAGAGATATGTGTTAGACTGTATGTCTGCATCTGTCTCAGTGAGAAGAGTTATTCAGAGATATGTATTAGACTGTATGTCTGCATCTGTCTCAGTGAGGAGAGTTATTCAGAGATATGTGTTAGACTGTATGTCTGCATCTGTCTCAGTGAGGAGAGTTATTCAGAGATATGTGTTAGACTGTATGTCTGCATCTGTCTCAGTGAGAAGAGTTATTCAGAGATATGTATTAGACTGTATGTCTGCATCTGTCTCAGTGAGGAGAGTTATTCAGAGATATGCATTAGACTGTATGTCTGCATCTGTCTCAGTGAGGAGAGTTATTCAGAGATATGTATTAGACTGTATGTCTGCATCTGTCTCAGAGGGTTTTCAGTGGTGATGTCATTCACACCATTTGAAACTCAGGCGGTCCACTTCCTGTTACACTTTAAGCACTGGTTTAATCTGAGACTCTGATGTGATGCTGAAAACAGCAGCAGGATGAACAGTAGCTCAATGCAAGATGGTGAACTCACAAAATAACAACCGCTGTCTCCTTTGTGACATGAACACCAGAGATAATAGTTATTCAGAGATGTCTCTTTCTTTACAATTACTCTCACTTCTACTTCCCTCTTCATCATTCTCTATCTACATCCAAGATAAAGCATAGCAGTTTGACATGTACAACAACACAGAGTTACACATGGAATAAACAAAACATACAGTCAATAATACAATAGAACAAAAAGAAAACAAAGAGTATATATACAGTGAGTGGATATTAGGTCAAATAAGGGAGTTAAGGCAATAAATAGGCCATGGTGGCGAAGTAATTACAATATGGCAATTAAACACTGGAATGGTAGATCGGCAGAAGATGGATGTGCAGGTTGAGATACTGGGGTGCGAAGGAGCAAGATAAATAAATACAGTATGGGGATGAGGTAGGTAGATAGATGGGCTGTATTCAGATGGGCTATGTACAGGTGCAGTGATCTGTGAGCTGCTCTGACAGCTGGTTCTTAAAGCTAGTAAGGGAGATGGGAATCTCCAGCTTCAGTGACTTTTGCAGTTCGTTCCAGTCAGTGGCAGCAGAGAACTGGAAGGAAAGGCGACCAAAGTAGGAATTGGTTTTGGGGGTGACCAGTGAGATTTACCTGCTGGAGCGCGTGCTACGAGTGGGTGCTGCTATGGTGACCAGCGAGCTGAGATAGGGCGGGGCTTTACCTAGCAGAGACTTAACCTGTAGCCAGTGGGTTTGGCTACGAGTATGAAGCGAGGGCCAACCAACGAGAGCGTATAGATCGCAGTTTTTTTACGTTACAACCTTATTCTAAAATGGATTCAATTGTTTTTTTTCCTCATCAATCTACATTGTCTTCATCAATCTACACACCTCATAATAACAAAGCAAAAACTGTTTTTTATATTTTCAGGTCTCTCCAGAGATGTTAGATCGGGTTCAAGTCCGGGCTCTGGCTGGGCCACTCAAGGACATTCAGAGACTTGTCTTGTGTTGTCTTGGCTGTGTGATTAGGGTCGTTGTACTGAAGAAAAGGTGAACGTTCCCCCAAGTCTGCTCTGGAGCAGGTTTTAACAAAGGATCTCTTTGGACCTTTGCTCCGTTCTTCTTTACCTCTATCCTGACTAGTCTCCCAGTCCCTGCCGCTGAAAAACATCCCCACACCGTGCTTCACAATAGGGATGGTGGCAGATTTCCTCCAGATGTGATGGTTGGCATTCAGGCCAAATAATCTTGTTTCTCATTGTCTGAGAGTCCTTTAGATGCCTTTTGGCAAACTCCAAGCGGGCTGTCACGTGCCTTTTACTGAGGAGTGGCTTCCGTCTGGCCACTATACCATAAAGGCCTGATTGGTGGAATGCTGCAGAGATGGTTGTCCTTCTGGAAGGTTCTCTCATCTCCACAGAGGAACTACGGAGCTCTGTCAGAGTGACCATCTTGTACTCGGTCACCTCCCTGACCAAGGCCCTTCTCCCCGATTGCTCAGTTTCACTTGGCTGCCAGCTCAGTTTGGCTTGGTGGCCAGCTCTATGAAGAGTCTTGGTGGTTCCAAATTTCTTCAATTTAAGAATGATGGAGGCCACTGTGTTCTTGGGGACCTTCAATGCTGCAGAAATGTCTGGGTACCCTTCTGTGCCTCAACGCAGTCCTGTCTCGGGGCTCTAAGGACAAATTCCGTAGAGCCCCGAGAGGTGTTTGCCTTTCTAAATCATGTTAAATCAATTGAATTTACCACTGGCGGCCTCCAATCAAGATTTTTGAAACATTTGAAACATCTCAAGGATGATCAATGGAAACAGGATGCACCTGAACAAAATGTAAGTCTCATAGTAAAGGGTCTGAAGACTTATGTAAGTAAGGATGTTCTGTTGTTTTTTTAAATACATTTGCAAAAATGTCTAAAAACCTGTTTTTGCTTTGTCCTTATGGGGTATAGTGATGTCATTATGGGGTATAGTGATGTCATTATGGGGTATAGTGATGTCATTAAGGGGTATAGTGATGTCATTATGGGGTATAGTGATGTCATTAAGGGGTATAGTGATGTCATTAAGGGGTATTGTGATGTCATTATGGGATATTGTGATGTCATTATGGGATATTGTGATGTCATTATGGGGTATAGTGATGTCATTATGGGGTATAGTGATGTCATTATGGGGTATTGTAATGTCATTACGGGGTATAGTGATGTCATTACGGGGTATAGTGATGTCATTATGGGGTATTATGATGTCATTATGGGGTATTGTGATGACATTGTGATGACATTATGGGGTATTGTGATGTCATTACGGGGTATAGTGATGTCATTATGGGGTATTGTGATGACATTTTGGGGTATTGTGAAAACATTATGGGGTATTGTGATGTCATTATGGGGTATTGTGATGTCATTATGGGGTATTGTGATGACATTGTGATGACATTATGGGGTATTGTGATGTCATTATGGGGTGTTGTGATGTCATTATGGGGTATAGTGATGTCATTATGGATCTTGGTGGTTCCAAACTTCTTCAATTTGGATGAGTCAAGGGGTGTGAATACATTCCGAATGCACTGTATATCATGGACCGAGCCGATGTGAAGGGGTACGAGGTATTAGGTGCCTTCAGAAAAGTTCATTTTTCCACATTTTGTTGTTACAGCCTGAATGTTAGATGATGTCACTGAGCTACACTCAATACCCCATAATGTCAAACAGGAAGTATGTTGTTTTTTTATAAATAAATATATAAAAAATGAAACACTGAAATGTCTTGAGTCAATAAGTATTCAACCGCTTTGTCATGGCATAAACCTAAATAAGCTCAGGAGTCATTTGCTTAACAAGTCACACAATAAGTTGCATGGACTCACTCCGTGTGCAATTATAGTGTTTAACCATCAAGAGTCTTAGCCGTGGGAGGGGGGAGGGTCTAAGCCGTGGGAGGGGGGAGGGTCTAAGCCGTGGGAGGGGGGAGGGTCTAAGCCGTGGGTTGGGGAGAGGGTCTAAGCCGTGTGAGGGGGGAGGGTCTAAGCCGTGGGAGGGGGGAGGGTCTAAGACGTGGGAGGGGGGAGGGTCTAAGCCGTGGGAGGGGGGAGGGTCTAAGCCGTGGGAGGGGGGAGGGTCTAAGACGTGGGAGGGGGGAGGGTCTAAGCCGTGGGAGGGGGGAGGGTCTAAGCCGACATGTGGAAAGAAGATACCATGGATTATTTAGCAATTTGATTTAGAGTTTTATGTATTAAAGTATACAAAAAAAAAATATATATATATATACATATATATAAATATTTGATGAAACGCTGAATTTTGCATTACTGTTATCAGCCAATAGAAACACATTGAATAACAGATAGTCATTACTGCTATTAGCCAATAGAAACATATTGAATAACAGGTAGTCCTTACTGCTATTAGCCAATAGAAACACATTGAATAACAGATAGTCATTACTGCTATTAGCCAATAGAAACACATTGAATAACAGATAGTCCTTACTGCTATTAGCCAATAGAAACACATTGAATAACAGATAGTCATTACTGCTATTAGCCAATAGAAACACATTGAATAACAGATAGTCATTACTGCTATTAGCCAATAGAAACATATTGAACAACAGATAGTCATTACTGCTATTAGCCAAACGAAAGGAATAACGTTCATGGAACAACAGATCGTCCCCAGAAATACCAGAAGGAAGTTTGTTCTGAAGTGTCCTCTATCTGAGAGATACTAGAACGATCAGGAAACATGTAGGTTTTTCACATGTATTTATCCTCTTATTATAGGCACTGAACTATCTGCATATGTACGTCCATAAATTATCTCCATATAAACGTTTATAAATGTTTTAAACTGGTACTGGGGACCTTCAGAGTCTTGTGAAGATATTGGACGTCCTAAATGGAGAACACCATCACGTTTGTGAGAGTCTCATCTTTCAATAGAGCGGTTATAACAGTTTGTTGGCCATAATAGTTTGTAGGTTATAATAGTTTTTAGGCCATAATAGTTTGTAGGTCATAATAGTTTATAGGTCATAATAGTTTATAGGTCATAATAGTTTATAGGTTATAATAGTTTATAGGTCATTATAGTTTATAGGTCATAATAGTTTATAGTCTACAATAGTTTATAGGTTATAATAGTTTTTAGGCCATAATAGTTTGTAGGTTATAATAGTTTGTAGGTCATAATAGTTTGTAGGTTATAATAGTTTATAGGTCATAATAGTTTGTAGGTCATAATAGTTTGTAGGTCATGATATTTTGTAGGCCAAACCGTTCGGAAGCTATACAATTTTGTGAGAAGACCTATTTTCAGCATGTCTCATGGTCTGACAAACACCCCTCTAGCTCTGCCACCTTCCACCACAGATAGGAAAGGGCGATATCTATCGGAGGATGGATCAACATTGTAGTTACTCCACCACAGATAGGGAAGGGCGATATCTATCGGAGGATGGATCAACATTGTAGTTACTCCACCACAGACAGGGAAGGGCGATATTGTAGTTACTCCACCACAGACAGGGAAGGGCGATATTGTAGTTACTCCACCACAGATAGGGAAGGGCGATATTGTAGTTACTCCACCACAGATAGGGAAGGGCGATATTGTAGTTACTCCACCACAGATAGGGAAGGGCGATATTGTAGTTACTCCACCAAAGATAGGGAAGGGAGATATCTATCGGAGGATGAATCAACATTGTAGTTACTCCACCACAGATAGGGAAGGGCGATATTGTAGTTACTCCACCACAGACAGGGAAGGGCGATATTGTAGTTACTCCACCACAGATAGGGAAGGGCGATATTGTAGTTACTCCACCACAGATAGGGAAGGGCGATATTGTAGTTACTCCACCACAGACAGGGAAGGGCGATATTGTAGTTACTCCACCACAGACAGGGAAGGGCGATATTGTAGTTACTTCACCACAGATGGGGAAGGGCAGTATTGTAGTTACTCCAACACAGATAGGGAAGGGCAGTATTGTAGTTACTCCACCACAGATAGGGAAGGGCGATATTGTAGTTACTCCACCACAGATAGGGAAGAGCAATATTGTAGTTACTCCACCACAGATAGGGAAGAGCGATATTGTAGTTACTCCACCACAGATAGGGAAGGGCGATATTGTAGTTACTCCACCACAGACAGGGAAGGGCGATATTGTAGTTACTCCACCACAGATAGGGAAGGGCGATATTGTAGTCACTCCACCACAGATAGGGAAGGGCGATATTGTAGTTACTCCACCACAGACAGGGAAGGGCTATATTGTAGTTACTCCACCACAGACAGGGAAGGGCGATATTGTAGTTACTCCACCACAGATAGGGAAGGGCGATATTGTAGTTACTCCACCACAGATAGGGAAGGGCGATATTGTAGTTACTCCACCACAGACAGGGAAGGGCAGTATTGTAGTTACTCCACCACAGACAGGGAAGGGCGATATTGTAGTTACTCCACCACAGACAGGGAAGGGCGATATTGTAGTTACTCCACCACAGACAGGGAAGGGCGATATTGTAGTTACTCCACTACAGACAGGGAAGGGCGATATTGTAGTTACTCCACCACAGACAGGGAAGGGCGATATTGTAGTTACTCCACCACAGACAGGGAAGGGCAGTATTGTAGTCACTCCACCACAGATAGGGAAGGGCGATATTGTAGTTACTCCACCACAGACAGGGAAGGGCGATATTGTAGTTACTCCACCACAGACAGGGAAGGGCGATATTGTAGTTTCTCCACCACAGATAGGGAAGGGCGATATTGTAGTTACTCCACCACAGATAGGGAAGGGCGATATTGTAGTTACTCCACCACAGACAGGGAAGGGCGATATTGTAGTTACTCCACCACAGATAGGGAAGGGCGATATTGTAGTTACTCCACTACAGATAGGGAAGGGCGATATTGTAGTTACTCCACCACAGATAGGGAAGGGCTATATTGTAGTTACTCCACCACAGATAGGGAAGGGCGATATTGTAGTTACTCCACCACAGATAGGGAAGGGCGATATTGTAGTTACTCCACCACAGACAGGGAAGGGCGATATTGTAGTTACTCCACCACAGATAGGGAAGGGCTATATTGTAGTTACTCCACCACAGATAGGGAAGGGATATATTGTAGTTACTCCACCACAGATAGGGAAGAGTGATATTGTAGTTACTCCACCACAGATAGGGAAGGGATATATTGTAGTTACTCCACCAAAGATAGGGAAGGGCGATATTGTAGTTACTCCACCAAAGATAGGGAAGGGCGATATTGTAGTTACTCCACCACAGACAGGGAAGGGCGATATTGTAGTTACTCCACCACAGACAGGGAAGGGCTATATTGTAGTTACTCCACCACAGACAGGGAAGAGCGATATTGTAGTTACTCCACCACAGATAGGGGAGGGCGATATTGTAGTTACTCCACCACAGACAGGGAAGGGCGGTATTGTAGTTACTCCACCACAGACAGGGAAGGGCAGTATTGTAGTCACTCCACCACAGACAGGGAAGGGCAGTATTGTAGTTACTCCACCACAGATAGGGAAGGGCGATATCTATCGGAGGATGCAGTGGATTGAGACGCAGCAAAACATCTCTCTTTCTCTGACAGATTTTCTTAGTTTTCTTGTATTATGTTCATTGTAACATAATAGTTTATAGTCTATAATAGTTTATTGTCTATAATAGTTTATAGTCTATAGGTTATAACATTGTATCATTGCATGTCCGCGGCACATTGTAAGCTAAGGGTTCCTCGGTAGACTCACTCTGTGTGCAAAAACTGTGTTTAACATGATTTTAATTAATTAAATGACTACCTCGTCCCTGTACCCCACACATGCAATTATCTGTAAGGTCCCTCAGTCGAGCAGTGCATTTTAAACACAGATTAAACCTGCGAAGACCAGGGAGGTTTTTCCAATGCCTCACAAAGGCATCTATTGGAAGATGAGTAAAAAAAAAAAAAGCATGGTGAAGTTATTAATTACAATTTGGATGGTGTATCAATACACACAGTCGCTACAACGATACAGGCGTCTTTCCTAACTTAGTTGCCGGAGAGGAAGGAAACCGCTCAGGGATTTCACCACGAGGTCAACGGTGACTTTAAAACAGTTACAGAGTTTAATGGCTGTGACGAGAGATGGATCAACAACATTGTAGTTACTCCACAATACTAAACTAATTGAAAGAGTGAAAAGGAAGCTTGTACAGAATATATATTTTTCTTCTCCAGAACATGCATCCTGTTTGCATCAAGGCGCTAAAGTAATACTGAAAAAAATCTGGCAAAGCAATTACATTTTTGTCCTGAATATAAAGTGTTATATTTGGAGCCAAATCCAATATAAACGCATCACTGAGTATTTTTCAGGATAACAAATAAACAAATAAAGCACTAAGAGATGAATTCACTTTTCAGCAGAACAATAACCTACAACACAAGACCAAATATGCACCGGAGTTTGCAGTGTTACAGTTTATGACTTAAATCTGCTTGAAAATGTATGGGAAGACTTGAAAAAGGTGCGCGCGTTTGTGTGTGTGTGTGTGTGTGTGTGTGTGTGTTTGTCATTGTGTGTGTGTGTGTGTGTAAGTGTGTGTGTTTGTGTGTGTGTGTGTGAGTATGTGTGTTTGTGTGTGTGTGTGTGAGTGTGTGTGTTTGTGTGTGTGTGTGTGTCAGTGTGTGTGTGTGTGTGTGTGTGTGTGTCAAGCATTATAACAGGATAAACTGTTACCTGAATGTTGATCACCAACTCCATCCTTCTTGCAGGGCATGATGGGTCTTTCGTTGTTGTAAATAGGATCACTGAAAGCAGTAACTTCTACTGTTGTAACTTCTACTGTTGTAACTTCTACTGTTGTAACTTCTACTGTTGTATCTTCTACTGTTGTATCTTCTACTGTTGTATCTTCTGCTGTTGTAACTTCTACTGTTGTATCTTCTACTGTTGTATCTTCTACTGTTGTATCTTCTACTGTTGTATCTTCTACTGTTGTAACTTCTACTGTTGTGTCTTCTGCTGTTGTATCTTCTACTGTTGTATCTTCTACTGTTGTATCTTCTACTGTTGTATCTTCTACTGTTGTATCTTCTACTGTTGTATCTTCTACTGTTTTAACTTCTACTGTTTTAACTTCTACTGTTGTATCTTCTACTGTTGTATCTTCTACTGTTGTATCTTCTACTGTTGTATCTTCTAATGTTGTAACTTCTACTGTTTTAATTTCTACTCTTGTAACTTCTACTGTTGTAACTTCTACTGTTGTAACTTCTACTGTTGTATCTTCTACTGTTGTATCTTCTACTGTTGTAACTTCTACTGTTTTAATTTCTACTCTTGTAACTTCTACTGTTGTAACTTCTACTGTTGTAACTTCTACTGTTGTATCTTCTACTGTTGTATCTTCTACTGTTGTATCTTCTACTGTTGTATCTTCTACTGTTGTATCTTCTACTGTTGTATCTTCTACTGTTGTAACTTCTACTGTTGTATCTTCTACTGTTGTAACTTCTACTGTTTTAACTTCTACTGTTGTATCTTCTACTGTTGTATCTTCTACTGTTGTAACTTCTACTGTTTTAACTTCTACTGTTGTATCTTCTACTGTTGTAACTTCTACTGTTGTAACTTCTACTGTTGTAAAGTCTGCTGTTATCTCAGTTGTAGGTTTGTGTTGGTTCGCTGCACAGCTGGAGTCTCTGTGTGACTCAGTCTAATGTCAGAGACAGTTTTAACAGTCAACCTCATTAAAGGGGAAACTATCTAACCAATAGTACGACACTAACCACCACCATGTGACCACAGACTTATTTTCTGAAAACCATGTTTGTTTCTCACAGTGAAGATTAGTTTGTATATTTCGTTTATTTTAGTTAAGTTTACAACAGTGTAGATTAGTTTGTATATTTAGTTTCAATTAGTTTAGTTTTTGTGTTTCATACTCTTAGTAGTTTAACACATTTCACCTTGCACACCATCGAACAGTTATTTTCATCTCTGCTGTCTCAGTGAGAAGAGTTACTCAGAGATATGTATCAGAATGTACAATATGTCTGCATCTGTCTCAGTGAGAAGAGTTACTCAGAGATATGTATTAGACTGTATGTCTGCATCTTTCTCAGTGAGAAGAGTTACTCAGAGATATGTATTAGAATGTACAATGTGTCTGCATCTGTCTCAGTGAGAAGAGTTACTCAGAGATATGTGTTAGACTGTTTGTCTGCATCTGTCTCAGAGGGTTTTCAGTGGTGATGTCATTCACACCATTTGAAACTCAGGCGGTCCACTTCCTGTTATATTTTAAGCAGTGGTTTAATCTGAGACTTTGATATGATGTTGACACCAGCAGCGGGATGAACAGTAGCTCAATGCAAGACGGTGAATTCACGAACAATAACTGTTGTCTCCTTTGTGACATGGACACCAGAGATAATAGTTATTCAGAGATGTCTCTGTCTTTCTCAGAGAGGGCCTGAGATCTAAATTTACTGTCTTCTGTGTGACATGGACCCTCGTGGGCTCTACCTTGTAACATACAGCATCTACCATGTAACGTACTGTATTGTAACATACTGTATCTACAATGTAACATACTGTATCTACCATGTAACATACTGTATCTACCATGTCACATACTGTATCTACCATGTAACATACTGTATTGTAACATACTGTATCTACAATGTAACATACTGTATCTACCATGTAGCATACTGTATTGTAACATACTGTATTGTAACATACTGTATTGTAACATACCATGTATCTACCATGTAACATACCTTATCCACCACCTTACATACCTTATCTACCATGAAATATACTGTATCTACCATGTAACATACTGTATTGTAACATACTGTATCTATTATGTAACATACTGTATCTGCTATGTAATATACTGTATTGTAACATTCTGTATCTACCAAGTAACATACTGTATTGTAACATACTGTATCTACCATGTAACATACTGTATTGTAACATACTGTATCTACCATGTAACATACTGTATCTGCTATGTAACATACTGTATTGTAACATACTGTATCTACTAGGTAACATACTGTATTGTAACATACTGTATCTACCATGTAACAAACTGTATCTGCTATGTAACATACTGTATTGTAACATAATGTATTGTAACATACTGTATCTACCATGTAACATACTGTATTGTAACATTCTGTATCTACCAAGTAACATACTGTATTGTAACATACTGTATCTACCATGTAACATACTGTATCTGCTATGTAACATACTGTATTGTAACATACTGTATCTACTAGGTAACATACTGTATCTACCAAGTAACATACTGTATCTACTATGTAACATACTGTATCTACTATGTAACATACTGTATCTACTATGTAACATAATGTATTGTAACATACTGTATCTACTATGTTACATACTGTATTGTAACATACTGTATCTACCATGTAACATACTGTATTGTAACATATTGTATCTACTATGTAACATACTGTATTGTAACATACAGTATCTACCATGTAACATACTGTATTGTAACATACAGTATCTACCATGTAACATATTGTATCTACCATGTAACATACTGTATCTACCATGTAACATACTGTATTGTAACATACTGTATCTACCAAGTAACATACTGTATTGTAACATACTGTATCTACCAAGTAACATACTGTATTATAACATACTGTATCTACTATGTAACATACTGTATTGTAACATAAGGTATTTACCATGTAACATACTGTATCTACCAGGTAACATACAGTATCTACCATGGAACATACTGTATCTACCAAGTAACATTCTGTATTGTAACATACTGTATCTACCATGTAACATACTGTTTTGTAACATACTGTATCTACTATGTAACATACTGTATTGTAACATACTGTATCTACCAAGTAACATACTGTATCTACCAGGTAACATACTGTATCTACTATGTAACATACTGTATCTACTATGTAACATACTGTATCTACTATGTAACATACTGTATTGTAACATACTGTATCTACTATGTAACATACTGTATCTACTATGTAACACACTGTATTGTAACATACTGTATCTACTATGTTACATGCTGTATTGTAACATACTGTATCTACCATGTAACATACTGTATTGTAACATACAGTATCTACCATGTAACATACAGTATCTACCATGTAACATACTGTATTGTAACATACAGTATCTACCATGTAACATACTGTATCTACCATGTAACATACTGTATTGTAACATTCTGTATCTACCAAGTAACATACTGTATTGTCACATACTGTATCTACCATGTAACATACTGCATTGTAACATACAGTATCTACCATGTAACATACAGTATCTACCATGTAACATACTGTATCTACCATGTAACATACTGTATTGTAACATACAGTATCTACCATGTAATGTACGGTATCTACCATGTAACATACTGTATCTACCTTTTAACATACTGTATTGTGACATTCTGTATCTACCAAGTAACATACTGTATCGTAACATACTGTATCTACCATGTAACATACTGTATTTTAACACACTGTATCTACCATGTAACATACTGTATCAACCATGTAACATACTGTATCTACCAAGTAACATACTGTATCGTTACATACTGTATCTACCATGTAACATACTGTATTGTAACATACTGTATCTACCATGTAACATAATGTATTGTAACATACTTTATCTACCATGTAACATACTGTATCTACCATGTAACATACTGTATCTACCATGTAACATACTGTATTGTAACATACTGTATCTACCATGTAACATATTCAATCGTGTCAATTTGATTCATACCAGGAACACTTACACCCTCCTCCTCTCCCTCCTCCTCTCCCTCTCTTTATACTCTCTGCCAGCTCAGTACCTCTCTCTCTCCCTCCTCCTCTCCCTCTCTCCCTCTCTCTGTACTCTCTGCCAGCTCAGTACCTCTCTCTCTCCCTCCTCCTCTCCCTCTCTCCCTCTCTCTGTACTCTCTGCCAGCTCAGTACCTCTCTCTCTCCCTCCTCCTCTCCCTCTCTCCCTCTCTCTGTACTCTCTGCCAGCTCAGTACCTCTCTCTCTCCCTCGCTCTAGGCTCTTCTCTGTTACACAAACACACACACACAAACACACATATAAACACACACGGACACACACACACATTCAAACACACATGGACACACACACACAAACACACACACAGAGAAACATTCTCACACACACACACACACACACACACACACACACACACACACACGGACACACACACACACGGACACACACACACATTCAAACACACATGGACACACACACACAAACACACACACACACACACACACACACACACACACACACACACACACACACACACACACACACACACACACACACACACACACACAGATAGAGAAGTGGGAACGGTCAGTGAGGACAGGGTGGCGTCGACATCTTCTTCCAAACTTCCAGCATGTTTTCACATCTCCTGTCTGGTCATTAGGTATGATTAAATCACAGACAAACACACCAACACACACACACACACACACACACACACACACACACACACACACACACACACACACACACACACACACACACACACCAACACCCACAGAAACATTCTCACACTATCTATCCTGTTTATAATCTGGTTTCTAAACCTGATTAGTAGGACACCCCTCTGGGAAGCCTGGTTGGTAGGATACCCGTCAGGGAAGCCTGGTTTGTAGGACACCCCTCAGGGAAGTCTGGTTGGTGGGACACCCCTCAGGGAAGCCTGGTTTGTGGGACACCCATCAGAGAAGCCTGGTTTATAGGACACCGCTCAGGGAAGCCCGGTTGGTAGGACACCCCTCAGGGAAGCCCGGTTGGTAGGACACCCCTCAGGGAAGCCCGGTTGGTAGGACACCCCTCAGGGAAGCCTGGTTGGTAGGACACCCCTCTGGGAAGCCTGGTTGGTAGGACACCCCTCAGGGAAGACTGGTTTGTGGGACATCCCTCAGGGAAGCCTGGTTGGTAGGACACCCCTCAGGGAAGCCTGGTTTATAGGACACCCCCAGGGAAGCCTGGTTGGTAGGACACCCCTCAGGGAAGCCTGGTTGGTAGGACAACCCTCTGGGAAGCCTGGTTTGTAGGACACCCCTCAGGGAAGCCTGGTTTATAGGACACCGCTCAGGGAAGCCTGGTTTATAGGACACCCCCAGGGAAGCCTGGTTGGTAGGACACCACTCAGGGAAGCCTGGTTTATAGGACTCCGCTCAGGGAAGCCTGGTTTGTAGGACACCCCTCAGGGAAGTCTGGTTGGTGGGACACCCCTCAGGGAAGCCTGGTTTGTGGGACACCCATCAGGGAAGCCTGGTTTATAGGACACTGCTCAGGGAAGCCTGGTTGGTAGGACATCCCTCAGGGAAGCCCGGTTGGTAGGACACCCCTCAGGGAAGCCTGGTTGGTAGGACACCCCTCTGGGAAGCCTGGTTTGTAGGACACCCCTCAGGGAAGACTGGTTTGTGGGACATCCCTCAGGGAAGCCTGGTTGGTAGGACACCACTCAGGGAAGCCTGGTTTATAGGACACCGCTCAGGGAAGCCTGGTTTATAGGACACCCCCAGGGAAGCCTGGTTGGTAGGACAAAGCTCAGGGAAGCCTGGTTGGTAGGACATCCCTCAGGGAAGCCCGGTTGGTAGGACACCCCTCAGGGAAGCCTGGTTGGTAGGACACCCCTCTGGGAAGCCTGGTTTGTAGGACACCCTTCAGGGAAGCCTGGTTTGTGGGACATCCCTCAGGGAAGCCTGGTTGGTAGGACACCGCTCAGGGAAGCCTGGTTTGTAGGACACCCCTCTGGGAAGCCTGGTTTGTAGGACACCCCTCAGGGAAGCCTGTTTTATAGGACACCGCTCAGGGAAGCCTGGTTTATAGGACACCCCCAGGGAAGCCTGGTTGGTAGGACACCACTCAGGGAAGCCTGGTTTATAGGACTCCGCTCAGGGAAGCCTGGTTTATAGGACACCCCCAGGGAAGCCTGGTTGGTAGGACACCCCTCAGGGAAGCCTGGTTGGTAGGACACCCCTCTGGGAAGCCTGGTTTGTAGGACACCCCTCAGGGAAGCCTGGTTTGTAGGACACCCCTCAGGGAAGTCTGGTTGGTGGGACACCGCTCAGGGAAGCCTGATTTGTGGGACACCCCTCAGGGGAGCCTGGTTGGTAGGACATCCCTCAGGGAAGCCCGGTTTGTAGGACAACACTCAGGGAAGCCCGGTTTATAGGACACCGCTCAGGGAAGCCTGGTTGGTAGGACACCCCTCAGGGAAGCCCGGTTGGTAGGACACCCCTCAGGGAAGCCCGGTTGGTAGGACACTCCTCAGGGAAGCCTGGGTGGTAGTACACCCATCAGGGAAGCCTGGTTGGTAGGACACCGCTCAATTGAGGCCTGGTTGGTAGGACACCCCTCAGGGAAGCCTGGTCGTAGGACCCCGCTCAATTGAGGCCTGGTTGGTAGGACACCACTCAGGGAAGCATGGTCGGTATGACACCGCTCAGGGAAGCCTGGTCGGTAGGACACCCCTCAGGGAATCCTGATTTGTGGGACACCCCTCAGGGAAGCCTGGTCGGTAGGACACCCCTGACGGAAGCCTGGTTTGTAGGACACCCCTCAGGGAGCCTGGTTTTTGGGTTCACCCCTCAGGGAAGCCTGGTTTGTAGGACACCCCTCAGGGAAGCCTGGTTTGTGGGACACCCCTAAGGGAAGCCTGGTTTGTGGGACACCCATCAGGGATGCCTGGTTAGTAGGACACCCCTCAGGGAAGCCTGGTCGGTAGGACACCCCTCAGGGAAGCCCGGTTGGTAGGACACCCCTCAGGGAAAGCCCGGTCGGTAGGACACCGCTCAGGGAAGCCCGGTTGGTAGGACACCCCTCAGGGAAGCCTGGTTGGTAGAACATCCATCAGGGAAGCCTGGTTGGTAGGACACCCCTCAGGGAAGCCTGGTTGGTAGGACACCCCTCAGGGAAGCCTGGTTGGTAGGAAACCCCTCAGGGAAGCCTGGTTTGTAGGACACCCCTCAGGGAGCCTGGTTTGTAGGACACCCCTCAGGGAAGCCTGGTTTGTAGGACACTGCTCAGGGAAGCCTGATTGGTAGGACACCGCTCAGGGAAGCCCGGTTGGTAGAACACCCATCAGGGAAGCCTGGTTGGTAGGACACCCCTCAGAGAAGCCTGGTTGGTAGGACACCCCTCAGGGAAGCCTGGTTGTAGAACACCCCTCAGGGAAGCTTGGTTGGTAGGACACCCCTCAGGGAAGCCTGGTTCGTAGAACACTCCTCAGGGAAGCCTGGTTGGTAGAACACCCATCAGGGAAGCCTGGTTGGTAGAACACCGCTCAGGGAAGCCTGGTTGGTAGAACACCCCTCAGGGAAGCCTGGTTGGTAGGACACCCATCAGGGAAGCCTGGTTGGTAGAACACTGCTCAGGGAAGCCTGGTTGTAGAACACCCCTCAGGGAAGCCTGGTTGGTAGAACACCCCTCATGGAGAGCCAGTCTGTCAACATGTCCTGCTTTTTAAAGCGTCTATACCGCCATCTGCTGTCAGTCCACTGCTTCTACTTAAACACAGGAACTACATCTGCCTCCCTCAACCAAGCATGTGAAAGGCTGTCTTAGTGAGTGAGTGAGTGAGTGAGTGAGTGAGTGAGTGAGTGAGTGAGTGAGTGAGTGAGTGAGTGAGTGAGTGAGTGAGTGAGTGAGTGAGTGAGTGAGTGAGTGAGTGAGTGAGTGAGTGAGTGAGTGTGTGTATGTATGTATGTATGTATGTATGTGTGTGTGTGTGTGTGTGTGTGTGTGTGTGTGTATGTATGTATGTGTGTGTGTGTGTGTGTGTGTGTGTGTGTGTGTGTGTGTGTGTGTGTGTAGGTGTGTAGGTGTGCATGTGTTTGTGCAGCTCCTCTCACCTTCCTCTCATCCTCCTCTCCTCTCCTCCTCCTCCTCCTCCTCCTCCTCCTCCTCCTGTCATCCTCCTCTCCTCCTCCTCCTCTCCTCCTCCTCTCCACCTCCTCCTCTCATCCTCCTCTCCTCCTCCTTCTCTCACCCTCCTCTCATCCTCCTCTCCTCCTCCTCCTTCTCATCTCACCCTCCTCTCACCCTCCTATCCTCCTCCTCCTCCTCTCCTCCTCCTCTCACCCTCCTATCCTCCTCCTCCTCCTCTCACCCTCCTCTCATCCTCCTCCCATCCCCAAATCCTCCCCCTCTCCTCCTCCTCCTCTCACTCTCCTCTCATCCCCAACTCCTCCCCCTCTCCTCCTCCTCTCACCCTCCTCTCATCCCCAACTCCTCCCCCTCTCCTCCTCCTCCTCCTCCTCTCACCCTCCTCTCATCCTCCTCCCATCCCCAACTCCTCCCCTCCTTCTCCTCTCCTCCTCTCCCCAACTCCTCCCCCTCTCCTCCTTCTCCTCTCCTCAACTCCTCCCCCTCTCCTCTCCTCCTCTCCCCAACTCCTCCCCCTCTCCTCCTCCTTCTCACTCTTAGAACTTCATGTTGCCAATGGCTACAGGCCTATCACACACACCAACTCTATATAATTGTCACACTGCTAGTGAGATAGGGGTTGGGGGCCAAGGAGTCTGACGTAACCATGGCAACAGCATTATGTTGCCGATGGAGAGGACGAAAAGGGGGAAAAAGAAGTCCAGCAAAAGACTGTCTCAATACAGACCAGTCAGTTATAGACTGTCTCTCAATACGACCAGTCAGTTACAGACTGTCTCTCAATACGACCAGTCAGTTACAGACTGTCTCAATACAGACCAGTCAGTTATAGACTGTCTCAATACCGACCAGTCAGTTATAGACTGTCTAAATACCGACCAGTCAGTTATAGACTGTCTCAAGACAGACCACTCAGTTATAGACTGTCTCAATACAGACCAGTCAGTTATAGACTGTCTCAATACCGACCAGTCAGTTATAGACTGTCTCAAGACAGACCACTCAGTTATAGACTGTCTCAATACAGACCAGTCAGTTATAGACTGTCTCAATACCGACCAGTCAGTTATAGACTGTCTCAAGACAGACCAGTCAGTTATAGACTGTCTCAATACAGACCAGTCAGTTGTAGACTGTCTCAATACAGACCAGTCAGTTGTAGACTGTCTCAATACAGACCAGACAGTTATAGACTGTCTCAATACAGACCAGTCAGTTATAGACTGTCTCTCAATACAGACCAGACAGTTATAGACTGTCTCAATACCGACCAGTCAGTTATAGACTGTCTCAATACAGACCAGACTGCATCGGGTCCTGGTTGAACCGCACTGCGTTCCTGTGATCGCCCTCGAGGCCGGTGTCATTACGCTGCAAGTGCAACGCACCAGGGGGGGGACTGTCACGGATCCTTCCGGAACTGTCATCACACACACCTGGTCCCTATTCCCCCTGATTAGTAATTACATAAGTATGCCCTTTGTTTATCGTTGTCCTGGCGATTATTGTTCCAATGTCCTTTGGTTCGTGTGAGTATCTGTGTCATGTTGTTTTGGGCTTTCGTGGCACATATATTGTGCAGATGATTACGGGTCTCGTCCCCCCCCCCCCCGTGTGTTAATCATTGTGTTATTTATTCGAGGTAATCCTCTCTCTTTTGTTTTGGGGTTTCAACCCTGTGTTTTGTGTTATGTGTTTGTTTGGTCTTCGTCCCCGTGCCTTTTCACGGCACACTGTAATTTGGGAAATAAAAAAAAAACACTATTACGCATTCCTGCACCTGTCTCCCGACACATTTATACCAGCGTGACAATTATGGATAATTGTGTGTAGATTGATGAGGGGGGGGGGAGAATAATTTACTACATTTTTGAATAAGGCTGCTAATGTCACAAAATGTGGAAAAAGTCAATGAGTCTGAATACTGAATAATATTTCCTATACTCTACACAGGGAATAGAATGACGTTTGAGACAGTCTATAACTGTCTGGTCTGTATTGAGAGACAGTCTATAACTGACTGGTCTGTATTGAGAGACAGTCTATAACTGACTGGTCTGTATTGAGAGACAGTCTATAACTGACTGGTCTGTATTGAGAGACAGTCTATAACTGACTGGTCTGTATTGAGACAGTCTATAACTGACTGGTCGGTATTGAAAGACAGTCTATAACTGACTGGTCTGTATTGAGACAGTCTATAACTGACTGGTCGGTATTGAGACAGTCTATAACTGACTGGTCGGTATTGAGACAGTCTATAACTGACTGGTCGGTATTGAGACAGTCTATAACTGACTGGTCGGTATTGAGACAGTCTATAACTGACTGGTCGGTATTGAGACAGTCTATAACTGACTGGTCTGTATTGAGAGACAGTCTATAACTGACTGGTCTGTATTGAGAGACAGTCTATAACTGACTGGTCTGTATTGAGAGACAGTCTATAACTGACTGGTCTGTATTGAGAGACAGTCTATAACTGACTGGTCTGTATTGAGAGACAGTCTATAACTGACTGGTCTGTATTGAGAGACAGTCTATAACTGACTGGTCTGTATTGAGACAGTCTATAACTGACTGGTCTGTATTGAGACAGTCTATAACTGTCTGGTCTGTATTGAGACAGTCTATAACTGACTGGTCGGTATTGAGACAGTCTATAACTGACTGGTCTGTATTGAGACAGTCTATAACTGACTGGTCTGTCTTGAGACAGTCTATAACTGACTGGTCGGTATTGAGACAGTCTATAACTGACTGGTCGGTATTGAGACAGTCTATAACTGTCTGGTCTGTATTGAGACAGTCTATAACTGACTGGTCGGTATTGAGACAGTCTATAACTGTCTGGTCTGTATTGAGAGACAGTCTATAACTGACTGGTCGTATTGAGAGACAGTCTATAACTGACTGGTCTGTATTGAGAGACAGTCTATAACTGACTGGTCTGTATTGAGAGACAGTCTATAACTGAGTGGTCTGTATTGAGACAGTCTATAACTGACTGGTCGGTATTGAAAGACAGTCTATAACTGACTGGTCTGTATTGAGACAGTCTATAACTGACTGGTCTGTATTGAGAGACAGTCTATAACTGAGTGGTCTGTATTGAGACAGTCTATAACTGACTGGTCAATACAGACCAGTCAGTTATAGACTGTCTCAATACAGACCAGACAGTTATAGACTGTCTCAAGACAGACCAGTCAGTTATAGACTGTCTCAATACAGACCAGTCAGTTATAGACTGTCTCAATACAGACCAGACAGTTATAGACTGTCTCAATACAGACCAGACAGTTATAGACTGTCTCAATACCGACCAGTCAGTTATGGACTGTCTCAATACAAACCAGACAGTTATAGACTGTCTCAAACGTCATTCTATTCCCTGTGTAGAGTATAGGAAATATTATTCAGTATTCAGACTCATTGACTTTTTCCACATTTTGTGACATTAGCAGCCTTATGCAGCTGCCGAAGTTGAGGCATCATTGGATATAAACACAGGGAGCACAATTCATTTTTTTTTTTTTTCCCACTAGTTGGTCTTTTGACCAATCACATCCGATATTTTTCAGAGTTGATCTGATTGGTCAAAAGACCAATTCGTGAAACGAAGATCAGAATTGTGCCACTTGTGTAGATGAAGCATGTTCCCTTTATAGTACACTACCTTTGACCACTTGGAATACAGTCATGTTCCCTTTCTAGTACACTACGTTTGACCACTTGGAATACAGTCATGTTCCCTTTATAGTACACTACGTTTGACCACTTGGAATACAGTCATGTTCCCTTTCTAGTACACTACGTATGACCACTTGGAATACAGTCATGTTCCCTTTATAGTACACTACGTTTGACCACTTGGAATACAGTCATGTTCCCTTTCTAGTCCACTACCTTTGACCACTTGGAATACAGTCATGTTCCCTTTATAGTCCACTACCTTTGACCACTTGGAATACAGTCATGTTCCCTTTATAGTACACTACGTTTGACCACTTGGAATACAGTCATGTTCCCTTTATAGTCCACTACCTTTGACCACTTGGAATACAGTCATGTTCCCTTTATAGTACCCTACGTTTGACCACTTGGAATACAGTCATGTTCCCTTTATAGTACACTACCTTTGACCACTTGGAATACAGTCATGTTCCCTTTATAGTAAACTACGTTTGACCACTTGGAATACAGTCATGTTCCCTTTATAGTACACTACGTTTGACCACTTGGAATACAGTCATGTTCCCTTTATAGTACACTACGTTTGCCCACTTGGAATACAGTCATGTTCCCTTTCTAGTACACTACGTTTGACCACTTGGAATACAGTCATGTTCCCTTTATAGTACACTACGTTTGACCACTTGGAATACAGTCATGTTCCCTTTATAGTACACTACGTTTGACCACTTGGAATACAGTCATGTTCCCTTTATAGTACACTACGTTTGACCACTTGGAATACAGTCATGTTCCCTTTATAGTACACTACGTTTGACCACTTGGAATACAGTCATGTTCCCTTTATAGTACACTACGTTTGCCCACTTGGAATACAGTCATGTTCCCTTTATAGTACACTACGTTTGCCCACTTGGAATACAGTCATGTTCCCTTTATAGTACACTACGTTTGACCACTTGGAATACAGTCATGGTTATTTATTTTATGTTTTATTTTAACATGTATTTAACTAGGCAAGTCAGTTAAGAACAAATTCTTATGTAGAATGACGGCCTAGGAACAGAACTACCAAAAGGAAAACAAGCCTCCTGCAGGGACGGGGACGGGGACTGGGACGGGGACGGGGACGGGGACGGGGACGGGGACGGGGACGGGGACTGGGACTGGGACTGGGACGGGGACGGGGACGGGGCCTGGGATTAAACATAAAAATAAAAAATGAAATAGGACAAAACACACATCACGACAACAGAGACACAACACAACATAAAGAGAGACCTAAGACACCACAACACAACATAAAGAGAGACCTGAGACACCACAACACAACATAAAGAGAGACCTGAGACACCACAACACTACATAAAGAGAGACCTGAGACACCACAACACAGCATAAAGAGAGACCTGAGACACCACAACACAACATAAAGAGAGACCCAAGACACCACAACACAACATAAAGAGAGACCTGAGACACCACAACACAACATAAAGAGAGACCTAAGACACCACAACACAACATAAAGAGAGACCTAAGACACCACAACACAACATAAAGAGAGACCTGAGACACCACAACACAACATAAAGAGAGACCTGAGACACCACAACACAACACAAAGAGAGACCTGAGACACCACAACACAACATAAAGAGAGACCCAAGACACCACAACATAGCATAAAGAGAGACCTGAGACACCACAACATAGCATAAAGAGAGACCTGAGACACCACAACACAACATAAAGAGAGACCTGAGACACCACAACACAACATAAAGAGAGACCTGAGACACCACAACACAACATAAAGAGAGACCTGAGACACCACAACACAACATAAAGAGAGACCTGAGACACCACAACACAACATAAAGAGAGACCTGAGACACCACAACACAACATAAAGAGAGACCTGAGACACCACAACACAACATAAAGAGAGACCTGAGACACCACAACACAACATAAAGAGAGACCCGAGACACCACAACACAACATAAAGAGAGACCTGAGACACCACAACACAACATAAAGAGAGACCTGAGACACCACAACACTACATAAAGAGAGACCTGAGACAACAACATAGCAAGGCAGCAACACATGACAACACAGCAAGGCAGCAACACATGACAACATAGCAAGGCAGCAACACATGACAACACAGCAAGACATCATCACATGACAACATAGCAAGGCAGCAACACATGACAACATAGCAAGACATCATCACATGACAACATAGCAAGGCAGCAACACATGACAACATAGCAAGACATCATCACATGACAACATAGCAAGGCAGCAACACATGACAACATAGCAAGGCAGCAACACATGACAACATAGCAAGGCATCAACACATGACAACATAGCAAGGCAGCAACACATGACAACATAGCAAGGTAGCAACACATGACAACATAGCAAGACATCATCACATGACAACATAGCAAGGCAGCAACACATGATAACATAGCAAGGCTGCAACACATGACAACATAGCAAGGCAGCAACACATGACAACACAGCATGACAGCAACACATGACAACATAGCAAGGCAGCAACACATGACAACATAGCAAGGCAGCAACACATGACAACATAGCAAGGCAGCAACACATGACAACACAGCAAGGCAGCAACACATGACAACATAGCAAGGCATCAACACGTGACAACATAGCAAGGCAGCAACACATGACAACATAGCAAGGCAACAACACATTTACAACATAGCAAGGCAGCAACACATAACAACATAGCAAGGCAGCAACACATGACAACATAGCAAGGCATCAACACGTGACAACATAGCAAGGCAGCAACACATGACAACACAGCAAGGCAGCAACACATGACAACATAGCAAGGCATCAACACGTGACAACATAGCAAGGCAGCAACACATGACAACATAGCAAGGCAGCAACACATTTACAACATAGCAAGGCAGCAACACATAACAACATAGCAAGGCAGCAACACATGACAAAATAGCAAGGCAGCAACACATGACAACACAGCATGGTAGCAACACAACATAACAACAACATGGTAGCCACAAAATATGGCAGCAGCACAAAAACATGGTACAAACATTATTGGGAACAGACAACAGCACAAAGGGGAAGAAGGTAGAGACAACAATGCATCACACGAAGCAGGCACAACTGTCAGTAAGTGTGTCCACGATCGAGTATTTTCAATGAAGAGATTGAGATGAAATGGTCTAGTTTGTATTTTTTTGTAACAGCTTAATATAATGTACAGTACTGAACCTATTAGGTAACAGGCAGAATCTAAGACCTGAAACGATTAGTGAAGGTGCTGGAGGCAAAAATGTAAAACTGGCGAAAAGAGGGAAAAGTCTCCGCACATTTCCAGTCAGATGAACATTTCTTGATCACAAGATAAACTTTGGGGTCAGTCGACCTTCACCAGAGCTTCTCCTATGAGGTGAACATGTCTGAATCAACGGGTCTGGTCTCTGGGTGGTTTGGTTTCCAAGGTAACCATCAATCGCTGACAGGTCCGTTTACCGCTGACGGGATTGGGATGAGAACGCCGGGGTGTTATTCCTGTCAGATTAATGACCCGCCCTGGGGGGTCGTCACCAATGTCCCAGCCGGCCACCGGTAACGATAAACCTAATTAACGCCGCAAACTGCCAACTGCCTGATCTCCATGGCAACCACAACAGCAGGCACCTTTTGACAGGGTGTGTGGTTATGTGTGTGTGTGTGGGGGGGGGGGGGGGGGATTGTGTGTGTGTTGGTGTGTTTTGTGTGTGTGCAACACAGTGAGACACTGACAAATGGTTAATGATCCTCACGTCACCTGAAGCTTCAACACACACACACACACCTGCACGCACCTACACACACCTACACACAAACCACACACAAACGTACACACACATACACACAAACCACACACACACACAAACCACACACACACACACCTACACACACACACACACACATATTCACACCTACACACACACACAAACACACATACCTACACACACACACACAAAACACACACACACAAAAAAAAACACAAACACACACATAAACACACACGCACACACATACACGCACAGAATGTAACTATGGCCCCTCTGTATGGTGTGGGTACACAGACCAACAAGCCATTGCGTCCCCTCATGATGTCTAGATGTTTTGTGGGCCCCCACCTCCATCACAGTCCCTCATGATGTCTAGATGTGTTGAGGGCCCCCACCTCCATCACAGTCCCTCATGATGTCTAGATGTGTTGAGGGCCCCCACCTCCATCACAGTCACCCATCATTGATACTGTGGTTTTCATTTGGGACGTAGACCAGTTATGAGAAAACATTAGATGTTATTAAAATCCTGTGCGGTTTTGATATTACCCATAATCCTTTTAGAGAATGAAGGAATACAATAACGTTTCTGTTGCATGATGGATGAGTTTCTCTCTTTCTCTCAATCTGTCTGTTTTCTACCTGTCAGTTTTACATTCTGTCAGTTTTCTATCTGTCACTTTTACATTCTGTCTCTCTGTCAGTTTTACATTCTGTCAGTTTTACATTCTGTCAGTTTTATATTCTGTCAGTTTTACATTCTGTCTCTCTGTCAGTTTTACATTCTGTCAGTTTTACATTCTGTCTCTCTGTCAGTTTTACATTATGTCAGTTTTACATTCTGTCTCTCTGTCAGTTTTACATTCTGTCTCTCTGTCAGTTTTACATTCTGTCTCTCTGTCAGTTTTACATTCTGTCAGTTTTACATTCTGTCAGTTTTATATTCTGTCAGTTTTACATTCTGTCTCTCTGTCAGTTTTACATTCTGTCAGTTTTACATTCTGTCAGTTTTACATTTTTTAAGTTTTTCATCCTGTCAGTTTTACATTCTGTCAGTTTTACATTCTGTCTCTCTGTCAGTTTTACATTCTGTCTCTCTGTCAGTTTTACATTCTGTCTTCCTGTCAGTTTTACATTCTGTCTCTCTGTCAGTTTTACATTCTGTCTCTCTGTCAGTTTTACATTCTGTCTTTCTGTCAGTTTTACATTCTGTCTCTCTGTCAGTTTTACATTCTGTCAATTTTACATTCTGTCAGTTTTACATTCAGTCTGTCAGTTTTACATTCTGTCTCTCTGTCAGTTTTATATTCTGTCAGTTTTACATTCTGTCAGTTTTACATTCTGTCAGTTTTACATCCTGTCAGTTTTACATTCTGTCAGTTTTACATTCTGTCTCTCTGTCAGTTTTACATTCTGTCTCTCTGTCAGTGTTACATTCTGTCTTCCTGTCAGTTTTACATTCTGTCAGTTTTACATTCTGTCTCTCTGTCAGTTTTACATTCTGTCTCTCTGTCAGTTTTACATTCTGTCTCTCTGTCAGTTTTATATTCTGTCAGTTTTACATTCTGTCTCTCTGTCAGTTTTACATTCTGTCTCTCTGTCAGTTTTACATTCTGTCTTCCTGTCAGTTTTACATTCTGTCTCTCTGTCAGTTTTACATTCTGTCTCTCTGTCAGTTTTACATTCTGTCTTTCTGTCAGTTTTACATTCTGTCTCTCTGTCAGTTTTACATTCTGTCAATTTTACATTCTGTCAGTTTTACATTCAGTCTGTCAGTTTTACATTCTGTCTCTCTGTCAGTTTTATATTCTGTCAGTTTTACATTCTGTCAGTTTTACATTCTGTCAGTTTTACATCCTGTCAGTTTTACATTCTGTCAGTTTTACATTCTGTCTCTCTGTCAGTTTTACATTCTGTCTCTCTGTCAGTGTTACATTCTGTCTTCCTGTCAGTTTTACATTCTGTCAGTTTTACATTCTGTCAGTTTTACATCCTGTCAGTTTTACATTCTGTCAGTTTTACATTCTGTCTCTCTGTCAGTTTTACATTCTGTCTCTCTGTCAGTGTTACATTCTGTCTTCCTGTCAGTTTTACATTCTGTCAGTTTTACATTCTGTCTCTCTGTCAGTTTTACATTCTGTCTCTCTGTCAGTTTTACATTCTGTCTCTCTGTCAGTTTTATATTCTGTCAGTTTTACATTCTGTCAGTTTTACATTCTGTCAGTTTTACATTCTTTCTCTCTGTCAGTTTTACATTCTGTCAGTTTTACATTCTGTCAGTTTTACATTCTGTCTCTCTGTCAGTTTTACATTCTGTCTCTGTCAGTTTTACATTCTGTCTCTGTCAGTTTTACATTCTGTCAGTTTTACATTCTGTCTCTCTCTCTCTCTGTCAGTTTTCTGTCTGTCTCTCTCTCTCTGTCAGTTCCACTTTCCTTCACCGATGTGCCTCCCCCCACCCCCACCCCACTCCATCTCTGTGACTTTCACCCCCCATCTTCTGCTACCCACCAGCTTGGGGGCAATTTCCTCAAAAGTGGAGAGAACTTCAGAAGATGTTCTATAATGGAATCTACTAGAACACAATGTACCTTTGGGGGTAAGAAACATTAAGGCTTCAAAGAAACGCTGTTTGGATATTTGCTCTCCTTTTCGGGTTCAGATTTAGTTCATCTTTAAAACCAGTCAGAAGCAGAATTAGTGAAGAAGCCCATCGGCTTCCTTCCTTGACATTCAACCAATTGAGACACCCCCTTCCCTTTTGGCAGTTGTGACTTTTTGAGGAGAGAGAGAGAGAGAGAGAGAGAGGTGGGGAGAGAGAGAGAGATGGGGAGAGAGAGAGAGAGATGGGGAGAGAGAGAGAGGGAGAGAGAGAGAGAGAGAGAGAGAGAGAGAGAGAGAGAGAGAGAGAGAGAGAGGGAGAGGGAGAGGGAGAGGGAGAGAAAGAGAGAGAGATGGGAGAGAGAGAGAGGGAGAGAGAGAGAGAGAGAGAGAGAGAGAGAGAGAGAGAGAGAGAGAGAGAGAGAGGGAGAGGGAGAGGGAGAGGGAGAGGGAGAGGGAGAGGGAGAGGGAGAGAGATAGAGAGAGAGAGACAGGGACAGAGGGACAGAGAAGGGAAGGGAGTAGAGAGAGTGATAACATTCCTAATTAGCACTCTCTTGAAGTGGGAGATAGATAGATACACACAAGGTTGCACCTACACACACACAGCAGATTGGACATCATTGACTATGCAGAGTCAAGATTGATTCATTACCGTCTTTTAACGAGCTCATGTAACAAGGACAAACACACACACACAATTAAATGGCTAATATAAAGTTCAGTCATTTAACCCTGACAGATGTTACATGGGAGATTGTACAGTAATTATCATGGGTTAGCAAGCCTGTGGCTTTGACATCGGAGACTGTACAGTAATTAGCATGGGTTAGCAAGCCTGTGGCTGTTACATGGGAGACTGTAATTAGTAATTAGCATGGGTTAGCAAGACTGTGGCTGTTACATGGGAGACTGTACAGTAATTAGCATGGGTTAGCAAGACTGTGGCTTTTACATGGGATACTGTACAGTAATTAGCAAGGGTTTGCCAGCCTACGGTTATTACACCCTATTCTCTAGGTAGTACACTACTTATAATATACATTCATTTAAATTTAACTAAGGCTGGGTCCTAATGGGTATCTGACACTAGTTTAACTAAGGCTGGACCCTAATGGGTATCTGACACTAGTTTAACTAAGGCTGGGCCCTAATGGGTATCTGACACTAGTTTAACTAAGGCTGGGCCCTAATGGGTATCTGACACTAGTTTAACTAAGGCTGGGTGGGTATCTGACGTTAGTTTAACTAAGACTGGACGCTAATGGGTATCTGACACTAGTTTAACTAAGCCTGGGTGGGTATCTGACGTTAGTTTAACTAAGACTGGACGCTAATGGGTATCTGACACTAGTTTAACTAAGCCTGGACCCTAATGGGTATCTGACACTAGTTTAACTAAGGCATGCCCTAATGGGTATCTGACACTAGTTTAACTAAGGCTGGACCCTAATGGGTATCTGACACTAGTTTAACTAAGCCTGGACCCTAATGGGTATCTGACACTAGTTTAACTAAGGCTGGGCCCTAATGGGTATCTGACACTAGTTTAACTAAGGCTGGGCCCTAATGGGTATCTGACACTAGTTTAACTAAGGCTGGGCCCTAATGGGTATCTGACGTTAGTTTAACTAAGGCTGGGTCCTAATGGGTATCTGACACTAGTTTAACTAAGGCTGGGCCCTAATGGGTATCAGGCATTAGTTTTTGTCCTCACAGTGAGTAATCTATCTGTAGCGTTACCATGACAACTTTATGATGTAATAATAACTGGTTAAATTCCAGAACCGGTTCTGTTTAGATCATTACCCTGACAACAGTGACATCTAGTGGCCAGTCGTTGTCAGTGCACAACCTCTCGGTAGAGAAGAGAGAGCCATGCATGTTATTACCAGACTGGGTTACGACCTCTGTTCTCCCAACATGGTATGAATAGACTGATATCATTTCTAACTGTCGTGTCATATAAGTCTAAAGGAAGTTTATTAAAGGAACACTGATTTCGGAACAGGGGTGGGCAACATCCGGCCCACGAGCCTGATACACAATTTTCCTGGTATGGAAGGAACACAGAAGTTATTTTTAAAGCATGTGCTTTAGTGACACCTAGTGGACATGAAGAACGATACTCGATTCTCCCAACATAATGTGATTCATTTTGTGTTGCCAAAATGCACCAAAAAACACATAAATATGCAGAGTATATCATTACAAATGGTAGATTCATTACCATAACATTTTAAATGTTGAGTTTAAATTCATATCAGTTAGGCTAATCAGTGAGCAAACACACACACACACACATCAGCACCACTTCTCCATCTATCTGATCAGGTCTTTATGACCTCACAGAGAGACACATGGAATGGTACTGCATCACAATGCACGTTGCCCCTGGATACAGAATGGCTCTAGAATGCACTTACAGAGTCCAGTTGTAAACTGAAAGCAGTGTGTAACACTAGTCCGGCACTAGTCTGCCACTAGTATGGCACTAGTCTGGCACTAGTCTGGCACTAGTCTGGCACTAGTCTGGCACTAGTATGGCACTAGTCTGGCACTAGTCTGGCACTAGTCCGGCACTAGTCCGGCACTAGTCCGGCACTAGTCCGGCACTAGTCTGGCACTAGTCCGGCACTAGTCTGCCACTAGTCTGCCACTAGTCTGACACTAGTCTGCCACTAGTCTGCCACTAGTCTGGCACTAGTCTGGCACTAGTCTGCCACTAGTATGGCACTAGTCTGCCACAAGTCTGGCACTAGTCCGGCACTAGTATGGCACTAGTCTGGCACTAGTCCGGCACTAGTCTGCCACTAGTCTGGCACTAGTCTGCCACTAGTCTGGCACTAGTCTGGCACTAGTCTGCCACTAGTATGGCACTAGTCTGCCACTAGTCTGGCACTAGTCCGGCACTAGTCTGGCACTAGTCTGGCACTAGTCCGGCACTAGTCTGCCACTAGTCTGACACTAGTCTGCCACTAGTCTGCCACTAGTCTGCCACTAGTCTGGCACTAGTCTGGCACTAGTCTGCCACTAGTATGGCACTAGTCTGCCACTAGTCTGCCACTAGTCCGGCACTAGTCTGCCACTAGTCCGGCACTAGTCCGGCACTAGTCTGGCACTAGTCTGGCACTAGTCTGGCACTAGTCTGGCACTAGTCTGGCACTAGTCCGGCACTAGTCTGGCACTAGTCTGGCACTAGTCTGGCACTAGTCTGCCACTAGTATGGCACTAGTCTGGCACTAGTCTGGCACTAGTCTGGCACTAGTCTGGCACTAGTCTGACACTAGTCTGCCACTAGTCTGCCACTAGTCTGCCACTAGTCTGGCACTAGTCTGCCACTAGTATGGCACTAGTCTGCCACTAGTCTGGCACTAGTCTGCCACTAGTCCGGCACTAGTCTGCCACTAGTCCGGCACTAGTCCGGCACTAGTCTGGCACTAGTCTGGCACTAGTCTGGCACTAGTCTGGCACTAGTCTGGCACTAGTATGGCACTAGTATGGCACTAGTCTGGCACTAGTATGGCACTAGTATGGCACTAGTCTGGCACTAGTCTGGCACTAGTCTGGCACTAGTATGGCACTAGTCTGGCACTAGTCTGGCACTAGTATGGCACTAGTATGGCACTAGTCTGGCACTAGTATGGCACTAGTATGGCACTAGTATGCCACTAGTCTGGCACTAGTCTGCCACTAGTCTGCCACTAGTCTGCCACTAGTCTGCCACTAGTATGGCACTAGTCTGGCACTAGTATGGCACTAGTCTGGCACTAGTCTGGCACTAGTCTGGCACTAGTCTGGCACTAGTCTGGCACTAGTATGGCACTAGTATGGCACTAGTATGGCACTAGTCTGGCACTAGTATGGCACTAGTCTGGCACTAGTCTGGCACTAGTATGGCACTAGTCTGGCACTAGTCTGGCACTAGTCTGGCACTAGTCTGGCACTAGTCCGGCACTAGTCTGGCACTAGTCCGGCACTAGTCCGGCACTAGTCCGGCACTAGTCCGGCACTAGTCCGGCACTAGTCCGGCACTAGTCTGGCACTAGTCTGGCACTAGTCTGGCATGGGAACGTGAAGCAAGCAACATTTCGAGAAAGGATCAGATGAGAGACAAGTTCAACTGCTGTTTGTTAAGGGCTTGGTAGAAGTGTAAACAGAGAGGTAAAGGAACATAAATATAGATAAATATCGAGTTGTTTAGAGAAAGAGAAAGGTGGTGTTTGATAAAGAGAGGAAAGATGATAATAGTTTAGAGAGGAAAGATGATAATAGTTTAGAGAGGAAAGATGATAATAGTTTAGAGAGAGAGAGGAAAGATGATAATAGTTTAGAGAGGAAAGATGATAATAGTTTAGAGAGAGAGAGGAAAGATGATAATAGTTTAGAGAGAGAGAGGAAAGATGATAATAGTTTAGAGAGAGAGAGGAAAGATGATAATAGGTTAGAGGAAAGATGATAATAGTTTAGAGGAAAGATGATAATAGGTTAGAGGAAAGATGATAATAGTTTAGAGGAAAGATGATAATAGTTTAGAGAGAGAGAGGAAAGATGATAATAGTTTAAAGAGTAAAGATGATAATAGTTTAGAGAGAGAGAGGAAAGATGATAATAGTTTAGAGAGGAAATATGATAATAGTTTAGAGGAAAGATGATAATAGTTTAGAGAGAGAGAGGAAAGATGATAATAGTTTAAAGAGTAAAGATGATAATAGTTTAGAGAGAGAGAGGAAAGATGATAATAGTTTAAAGAGTAAAGATGATAATAGTTTAGAGAGAGAGAGGAAAGATGATAATAGTTTAGAGAGGAAATATGATAATAGTTTAGAGGAAAGATGATAATAGTTTAGAGAGAGAGAGGAAAGATGATAATAGTTTAGAGAGAGAGAGGGAAGATGATAATAGTTTAGAGAGAGAGAGGAAAGATGATAATAGATTAGAGGAAAGATGATAATAGTTTAGAGGAAAGATGATAATAGTTTAGAGAGAGAGAGGAAAGATGATAATAGTTTAGAGAGAGAGAGGAAAGATGATAATAGTTTAGAGAGAGAGAGGAAAGATGATAATAGTTTAGAGAGAGAGAGGAAAGATGATAGTAGTTTAGAGAGAGAGAGGAAAGATGATAATAGTTTAGAGGAAAGATGATAATAGTTTAGAGGAAAGATGATAATAGTTTAGAGGAAAGATGATAATAGTTTAGAGAGAGAGGAAAGATGATAATAGTTTAGAGAGAGAGAGGAAAGATGATAATAGTTTAGAGAGAGAGAGGAAAGATGATAGTAGTTTAGAGGAAAAATGATAACAGTTTAGAGAGGAAAGATGATAATAGTTTAGAGAGGAAAGATGATAATAGTTTAGAGAGAGAGAGGAAAGATGATAATAGTTTAGAGGAAAGATGATAATAGTTTAGAGAGAGAGAGGAAAGATGATAATAGTTTAGAGAGAGAGAGGAAAGATGATAATAGTTTAGAGGAAAGATGATAATAGTTTAGAGGAAAGATGATAATAGTTTAGAGGAAAGATGATAATAGTTTAGAGAGAGAGAGGAAAGATGATAATAGTTTAGAGGAAAGATGATAATAGTTTAGAGAGAGAGAGGAAAGATGATAATATTTTAGAGGAAAGATGATAATAGTTTAGAGAGGAAAGATGATAATAGTTTAGAGAGAGAGAGGAAAGATGATAATAGTTTAGAGGAAAGATGATAATAGTTTAGAGAGGAAAGATGATAATAGTTTAGAGAGAGAGAGGAAAGATGATAATAGTTTAGAGAGGAAAGATGATAATAGTTTAGAGAGGAAAGATGATAATAGTTTAGAGAGAGAGAGGAAAGATGATAATAGTTTAGAGAGGAAAGATGATAGTAGTTTAGAGAGAGAGAGGAAAGATGATAATAGTTTAGAGGAAAGATGATAATAGTTTAGAGAGGAAAGATGATAATAGTTTAGAGAGAGAGAGGAAAGATGATAATAGTTTAGAGAGTAAAGATGATAATAGTTTAGAGGAAAGATGATAATAGTTTAGAGGAAAGATGATAATAGTTTAGAGAGGAAAGATGATAATAGTTTAGAGAGAGAGAGGAAAGATGATAGTAGTTTAGAGGAAAGATGATAACAGTTTAGAGAGGAAAGATGATAATAGTTTAGAGAGAGAGAGAGGAAAGATGATAATAGTTTAGAGAGGAAAGATGATAGTAGTTTAGAGAGAGGAAAGATGATAATAGTTTAGAGAGAGGAAAGATGATAATAGTTTAGAGAGGAAAGATGATAATAGTTTAGAGAGGAAAGATGATAATAGTTTAGAGAGAGAGAGGAAAGATGATAATAGTTTAGAGAGGAAAGATGATAATAGTTTAGAGAGAGAGAGGAAAGATGATAATAGTTTAGAGAGGAAAGATGATAATAGTTTAGAGAGAGAGTAAAGATGATAATAGTTTAGAGAGGAAAGATGATAATAGTTTAGAGGAAAGATGATAATAGTTTAGAGAGGAAAGATGATAATAGTTTAGAGAGAGAGAGGAAAGATGATAATAGTTTAGAGGAAAGATGATAATAGTTTAGAGAGGAAAGATGATAATAGTTTAGAGAGGAAAGATGATAATAGTTTAGAGAGGAAAGATGATAATAGTGTAGAGGAAAGATGATAATAGTTTAGAGGAAAGATGATAATAGTTTAGAGAGGAAAGATGATAATAGTTTAGAGAGGAAAGATGATAATAGTTTAGAGAGGAAAGATGATAGTAGTTTAGAGAGAGAGAGGAAAGATGATAATAGTTTAGAGGAAAGATGATAATAGTTTAGAGAGGAAAGATGATAATAGTGTAGAGGAAAGATGATAATAGTGTAGAGAGGAAAGATGATAATAGTTTAGAGAGAGAGAGGAAAGATGATAATAGTTTAGAGAGGAAAGATGATAATAGTTTAGAGAGAGAGTAAAGATGATAATAGTTTAGAGAGGAAAGATGATAATAGTTTAGAGGAAAGATGATAATAGTTTAGAGAGAGAGAGGAAAGATGATAATAGTTTAGAGAGGAAAGATGATAATAGTTTAGAGAGAGAGAGGAAAGATGATAATAGTTTAGAGAGGAAAGATGATAATAGTTTAGAGGAAAGATGATAATAGTTTAGAGAGGAAAGATGATAATAGTTTAGAGAGAGAGAGGAAAGATGATAATAGTTTAGAGGAAAGATGATAATAGTTTAGAGAGGAAAGATGATAATAGTTTAGAGAGGAAAGATGATAATAGTTTAGAGAGGAAAGATGATAATAGTGTAGAGGAAAGATGATAATAGTTTAGAGGAAAGATGATAATAGTTTAGAGAGGAAAGATGATAATAGTTTAGAGAGGAAAGATGATAATAGTTTAGAGAGGAAAGATGATAGTAGTTTAGAGAGAGAGAGGAAAGATGATAATAGTGTAGAGGAAAGATGATAATAGTTTAGAGAGGAAAGATGATAATAGTTTAGAGAGGAAAGATGATAATAGTGTAGAGGAAAGATGATAATAGTGTAGAGGAAAGATGATAATAGTTTAGAGAGGAGGCAGACATGGCTCTCAAGAGAAGACAGGCTATGTGCTCACTGCCCACAAAATGAGGTGGAAACTGAGCTGCACTTCCTAACCTCCTGCCCAATGTATGACCATATTAGAGATACATATTTCCCTCAGATTACACAGATCCACAAAGAATTCGAAAACAAATCCAAATTTGAAAAACTCCCATATCTACTGGGTGAAATTCCACAGTGTGCCATCACAGCAGCAAGATTTGTGACTTGTTGCCACGAGAAAAGGGCAACCAGTGAATAACAAACACCATTGTAAATACAACCCATATTTATGCTTATTTATTTTATCTTGTGTCCTTTAACCATTTGTACATTGTTAAAACACTGTATATAATATGACATTTGTAATGTCTTTATTGTTTTGAAACTTCTGTATGTGTAATGTTTACTGTTAATTTTTATTGTTTTTCACTTTATATATTCACTTTATATATTATCTACCTCACTTGCTTTGGCAATGTTAACACGTTTCCCATGCCAATAAAGCCCTTGAATTGAGAGAGAGACAGAGAGAGAGAGAGAGAGAGAGACAGAGAGAGACAGTGAGAAAGAGAGAGACAGAGAGAGAGAGAGAGAGAGACAGTGAGAAAGAGAGAGAGAGAGAGAGAGAGAGAGAGAGAGACAGTGAGAAAGAGAGAGACAGAGAGAGAGAGAGAGAGAGACAGAGAGAGAGAGAGAAAGTGAGAGAGAAAGTGAGAGAGACAGTGAGAGACAGTGAGAGAGACAGTGAGAGACAGTGAGAGAGTGTGTGTGTGGTGAGTGAAGGGCGGAGCTACAGAGGAGGGAGGAGAGACGTTGCGTGACAAAGTGGGGGAAAACAGAGCGCTGCGGGCCCTGCTGACACACACACTCAGAATACACACACACACACACACACACTGACACACACACTCAGAATACACACACACACACACACTGACACACACACTCAGAATACACACACACACACACACACACACACACACACTGACACACACACTCAGAATACACAGACACACACTGCAATTTAATGTTGCTTTGGGTTCACTAAGCTATCCAGCTCTCCCTCTTCTCTCTGCCCTCTCTCCTCCTCCTTCATATCGTACCTCATCCCCTCTCTCCTCCTCCTCTCCTACCATACCTCATCCCCTTTCTCCTCCTGCTCTCCCACCATACCTCATCCCCTCTCTCCTCCTCCTCTCCTACCATACCTCATCCCCTCTCTCCTCCTCCTCTCCGACCATACCTCATCCCCTTTCTCCTCCTGCTCTCCCACCATACCTCATCCCCTCTCTCCTGCTCCTCTCCTACCATACCTCATCCCCTCTCTCCTCCTCCTCCTCTCCTACCGTACCTCATCCCCTCTCTCCTCCTCCTCTCCTCTCCTACCATACCTCATCCCCTCTGTCCTGCTCCTCTTCTTCCATACCTCATCCCCTCTCTCCTGCTCCTCTCCCACCGTACCTTCCCGTCACTCCCGCTCCTCTCCTACCGTACCTCATCCCCTCCTCCTCCTCTCCTACCATACCTCATCCCCTCTCTCCTGCTCCTCTCCTACCATACCTCATCCCCTCTCTCCTCCTTCTCCTCACCCACCGTACCTCATCCCCTATCTCCTCCTCCTCTCCAACCGTACCTCAGCCCCTCTCTCCTCCTCCTCGCCTACCGTACCTCATCCACTCTCTCCTCCTCCTCTCCCACCATACCTCATCCCTTTCTCTCCTCCTCCTCTCCCACCACACCTTATCCCCTCTCTCCTCCTCTCCCACCGTACCTCATCCCCTCTCTCCTCCTTCTCTCCAACCGTACCTCATCCCCTCTCTCCTCCTCCTCTCCTACCGTACCTCATCCCCTCTCTCCTCCTCCTCTCCTACCGTACCTCATCCCCTCTCTCCTCCTCCTCTCCCACCGTACCTCACCCCCTCTCTCACCGTACCTCATCCCCTCTCTCCTCCTCCTCTCCCACTGTAACTCATCCCCTCTCTCCTCCTCCTCTCCTACCCTACCTCATCCACTCTCTCCTCCTCCTCTCCTACCGTACCTCATCCCCTCTCTCACCGTACCTCATCCCCTCTCTCCTCCTCCTCTCCCACTGTAACTCATCCCCTCTCTCCTCCTCCTCTCCTACCCCACCTCATCCACTCTCTCCTCCTCCTCTCCTAATGTACCTCATCCCCTCTCTCACCATACCTCATCCCCTCTCTCCACCTCCTCTCCCACCATACCTAGTCCCCTCTCTCCTCCTCCTCTCCCACCATACCTCATCCCCTCTCTCCTCCTGCTCTCCCACCATACCTCATCCCCTCTCTCCTTCTGCTCTCCCACCATACCTCATCCCCTCTCTCCTTCTGCTCTCCCACCATACCTCATCCCCTCTCTCCTTTTCCTCTCCCACCATACATCATCCCCTCTCTCCTCCTTCTCTCCCACCATTCCTCATCCCCTCTCTCCATCTCCTCTCCCACCATACCTCATCCCCTCTCTCACCATACCTCATCCCCTCTCTCCTCCTCCTCTCCTACCGTACCTCATCCCCTCTCTCCTCCTCCTCTCCTCTCCTACCATACCTCATCCCCTCTGTCCTGCTCCTCTTCTACCATACCTCATCCCCTCTCTCCTGCTCCTCTCCCACCGTACCTTCCCGTCACTCCCGCTCCTCTCCTACCGTACCTCATCCCCTCCTCCTCCTCTCCTACCATACCTCATCCCCTCTCTCCTGCTCCTCTCCTACCATACCTCATCCCCTCTCTCCTCCTTCTCCTCACCCACCGTACCTCATCCCCTATCTCCTCCTCCTCTCCCACCGTACCTCAGCCCCTCTCTCCACCTCCTCGCCTACCGTACCTCATCCACTCTCTCCTCCTCCTCTCCCACCATACCTCATCCCTTTCTCTCCTCCTCCTCTCCCACCATACCTTATCCCCTCTCTCCTCCTCCTCTCCCACCGTACCTCATCCCCTCCTCTTCTCCAACCGTACCTCATCCCCTCTCTCCTCCTCCTCTCCTACCGTACCTCATCCCCTCTCTCCTCCTCCTCTCCTACCGTAGCTCATCCCCTCTCTCCCTCTCCTCTCCCACCCTACCTCATCCACTCTCTCCTCCTCCTCTCCTACCGTACCTCATCCCCTCTCTCCACCTCCACCTCCTCTCCCACCATACCTCATCCCTTTCTCTCCTCCTCCTCTCCCACCATACCTTATCCCCTCTCTCCTCCTCCTCTCCCACCGTACCTCATCCCCTCCTCTTCTCCAACCGTACCTCATCCCCTCTCTCCTCCTCCTCTCCTACCGTACCTCATCCCCTCTCTCCTCCTCCTCTCCTACCGTAGCTCATCCCCTCTCTCCCTCTCCTCTCCCACCCTACCTCATCCACTCTCTCCTCCTCCTCTCCTACCGTACCTCATCCCCTCTCTCCACCTCCACCTCCTCTCCCACCATACCTCATCCCCTCTCTCCTCCTGCTCTCCCACCATACCTCATCCCCTCTCTCCTTCTGCTCTCCCACCATACCTCATCCCCTCTCTCCTTCTGCTCTCCCACCATACCTCATCCCCTCTCTCCTTTTCCTCTCCCACCATACCTCATCCCCTCTCTCCTCCTTCTCTCCCACCATTCCTCATCCCCTCTCTCCATCTCCTCTCCCACCATACCTCATCCCCTCTCTCCTCCTACTCTCCCACCATACCTCATCCCCTCTCTCCAGCTCCTCTCCCACCATACCTCATCCCATCTCTCCATCTCCTCTCCCACCATACCTCATCCCATCTCTCCTCCTCCTCTCCCACCATACCTCATCCCCTGTCTCCTTCTCCTCTCCCACCATACCTCATCCCCTCTCTCCTTCTCCTCTCCCACCATACCTCATCCCCTCTCTCCTCCTCCTCTCCCACCATACCTCATCCCCTCTCTCCTTCTCCTCTCCCACCATACCTCATCCCATCTCTCCTCCTCCTCTCCCACCATACCTCATCCCCTCTCTCCTCCTGCTCTCCCACCATACCTCATCCCCTCTCTCCTTCTGCTCTCCCACCATACCTCATCCCCTCTCTCCTTCTGCTCTCCCACCATACCTCATCCCCTCTCTCCTTTTCCTCTCCCACCATACATCATCCCCTCTCTCCTCCTTCTCTCCCACCATTCCTCATCCCCTCTCTCCATCTCCTCTCCCACCATACCTCATCCCCTCTCTCACCATACCTCATCCCCTCTCTCCTCCTCCTCTCCTACCGTACCTCATCCCCTCTCTCCTCCTCCTCTCCTCTCCTACCATACCTCATCCCCTCTGTCCTGCTCCTCTTCTACCATACCTCATCCCCTCTCTCCTGCTCCTCTCCCACCGTACCTTCCCGTCACTCCCGCTCCTCTCCTACCGTACCTCATCCCCTCCTCCTCCTCTCCTACCATACCTCATCCCCTCTCTCCTGCTCCTCTCCTACCATACCTCATCCCCTCTCTCCTCCTTCTCCTCACCCACCGTACCTCATCCCCTATCTCCTCCTCCTCTCCCACCGTACCTCAGCCCCTCTCTCCACCTCCTCGCCTACCGTACCTCATCCACTCTCTCCTCCTCCTCTCCCACCATACCTCATCCCTTTCTCTCCTCCTCCTCTCCCACCATACCTTATCCCCTCTCTCCTCCTCCTCTCCCACCGTACCTCATCCCCTCATCTTCTCCAACCGTACCTCATCCCCTCTCTCCTCCTCCTCTCCTACCGTACCTCATCCCCTCTCTCCTCCTCCTCTCCTACCGTAGCTCATCCCCTCTCTCCCTCTCCTCTCCCACCGTACCTCACCTCCTCTCTCCTCCTCCTCTCCCACCGTACCTCATCCCCTCTCTCCACCTCCCCTCCTACCCTACCTCATCCACTCTCTCCTCCTCCTCTCCTACCGTACCTCATCCCCTCTCTCCACCTCCACCTCCTCTCCCACCATACCTCATCCCCTCTCTCCTCCTGCTCTCCCACCATACCTCATCCCCTCTCTCCTTCTGCTCTCCCACCATACCTCATCCCCTCTCTCCTTCTGCTCTCCCACCATACCTCATCCCCTCTCTCCTTTTCCTCTCCCACCATACATCATCCCCTCTCTCCTCCTTCTCTCCCACCATTCCTCATCCCCTCTCTCCATCTCCTCTCCCACCATACCTCATCCCCTCTCTCCTCCTTCTCTCCCACCATACCTCATCCCCTCTCTCCATCTCCTCTCCCACCATACCTCATCCCATCTCTCCATCTCCTCTCCCACCATACCTCATCCCATCTCTCCTCCTCCTCTCCCACCATACCTCATCCCCTCTCCCCTCCTCCTCTCCCACCATACCTCATCCCCTCTCTCCTTCTCCTCTCCCACCATACCTCATCCCATCTCTCCACCTCCTCTCCCACCATACCTCATCCCATCTCTCCACCTCCTCTCCCACCATACCTCATCCCATCTCTCCACCTCCTCTCCCACCATACCTCATCCCATCTCTCCTCCTCCTCTCCCACCATACCTCATCCCATCTCTCCTCCTCCTCTCCCACCATACCTCATCCCCTCTCTCATTCTCCTCTCCCACCATACCTCATCCCATCTCTCCTCCTCCTCTCCCACCATACCTCATCCCATCTCTCCTCCTCCTCTCCCACCATACCTCATCCCATCTCTCCTCCTCCTCTCTCTCTTTCTCTCTCCCCGTCTTTCTTTTTCCTGACCCCCTTCCCCCTCTCACTGTCCTTCTGTCCCACAACACAAAGTTGGTCATCTGTTTTCTATGTTTACCCCTCTCCCTCTCTCTCTCTCGGTCTCTGTGTTTAACCCAAAGTCAGAAGGATCTACTACACCCATTACAAAAATAAGACGCCCATTTTACAATAATTACCAACTGACAGGCCTGTGTTATAATCATTGCCAACTGACAGGCCAGTGTTATAATCATTACCAACTGACAGGCCAGTGTTATAATCATTACCAACTGACAGGCCAGTGTTATAATCATTGCCAACTGACAGGCCAGTGTTATAATCATTACCAACTGACAGGCCAGTGTTATAATCATTACCAACTGACAGGCCAGTGTTATAATCATTACCAACTGACAGGCCAGTGTTATAATCATTACCAACTGACAGGCCAGTGTTATAATCATTACCAACTGACAGGCCAGTGTTATAATCATTACCAACTGACAGAAGGTGTTATAATCATTACCAACTGACAGGAGGTGTTATAATCATTACCAACTGACAGAAGGTGTTATAATCATTACAACTGACAGGAGGTGTTATAATCATTACCAACTGACAGAATGTGTTATAATCATTACCAACTGACAGGCCCGTGTTATAATCATTACCAACTGACAGAAGGTGTTATAATCATTACAGCTGAGAGTAGGTGTTATAATCATTACCAACTGACAGGTCCGTGTTATAATCATTACAGCTGACAGAAGGTGTTATAATCATTACCTACTGACAGAAGGTGTTATAATCATTACCAACTGACAGGCCTGTGTTATAATCATTACCAACTGACAGAAGGTGTTATAATCATTACCAACTGACAGAAGGTGTTATAATCATTACCAACTGAAGGGCCAGTGTTATAATCATTACCAACTGACAGGCCAGTGTTATAATCATTACCAACTGACAGAAGGTGTTATAATCATTACCAACTGACAGAAGGTGTTATAATCATTACCAACTGACAGGCCAGTGTTATAATCATTACCAACTGACAGGCCAGTGTTATAATCATTACCAACTGACAGGCCAGTGTTATAATCATTACCAACTGACAGGCCAGTTTTATAATCATTACCAACTGACAGAAGGTGTTATAATCATTATCAACTGACTGAAGGTGTTATAATCATTACAACTGACAGAAGGTGTTATAATCATTACAGCTGACAGTAGGTGTTATAATCATTACCAACTGACAGGCCCGTGTTATAATCATTACAGCTGACAGAAGGTGTTATAATCATTACCTACTGACAGAAGGTGTTATAATCATTACCAACTGACAGAAGGTGTTAAAATCATTACCAACTGACAGAAATTTTCATCATAGACTTCATACACTTCAACTATGACAGATAAAATGAGAAAAAAAATACAGAAAATCACATTGTAGGATTTTTAATGAATTTATTTGCAAATTATGGTGGAAAATATGTATTATATACCTGTTGTATTCGGCGCACGTGACAAATAAACTTTGATTTGATATATATTTGATATATATTTTAATCTATAGAATCTATATGAAATCTATACATCTTATAGATTTCTTAAAGTTGAAAGTAAAAATTACTGCACTCACTCTCTCTCCTTATAGTAGCTCAATGAGTCTAGTAGCTGTTACAGTCTCTCTCTCTCCTTATAGTAGCTCAATGAGTCCAGTAGCTGTTACAGTCTGTCTCTCCTTATAGTAGTTCAATGAGTCCAGTAGCTGTTACAGTCTCTCTCTCTCCTTATAGTAGCTCAATGAGTCCAGTAGCTGTTACAGTCTCTCTCTCCTTATAGTAGTTCAATGAGTCGAATACTTTGACTATAGGGGCCTGGTTAAACTTTGACTATAGGAGCATGGTTACTACTTTGACTATAGGAGCATGGTTAAACTTAGTGCACTACTTTGACTATAGGGGCCTGGTTAAACTTTGACTATAGGAGCATGGTTACTACTTTGACTATAGGAGCATGGTTAAACTTAGTGCACTACTTTGACTATAGGGGCCTGGTTAAACTTTGACTATAGGAGCATGGTTACTACTTTGACTATAGGAGCATGGTTAAACTTAGTGCACTACTTTGACTATAGGGGCCTGGTTAAACTTTGACTATAGGAGCATGGTTACTACTTTGACTATAGGAGCATGGTTAAACTTAGTGCACTACTTTGACTATAGGGGCCTGGTTAAACTTTGACTATAGGAGCATGGTTACTACTTTGACTATAGGAGCATGGTTAAACTTAGTGCACTACTTTGACTATAGGGGCCTGGTTAAACTTTGACTATAGGAGCATGGTTACTACTTTGACTATAGGAGCATGGTTAAACTTAGTGCACTACTTTGACTATAGGGGCCTGGTTAAACTTTGACTATAGGAGCATGGTTACTACTTTGACTATAGGAGCATGGTTAAACTTAGTGCACTACTTTGACTATAGGGGCCTGGTTAAACTTAGTGCACTACTTTGACTATAGGGGCCTGGTTAAACTTAGTGCACTACTTTGACTATAGGGGCCTGGTTAAACTTAGTGCACTACTTTGACTATAGGGGCCTGGTTAAACTTAGTGCACTACTTTGACTATAGGGGCCTGGTTAAACTTAGTGCACTACTTTGACTATAGGGGCCTGGTTAAACTTAGTGCACTACTTTGACTATAGGGGCCTGGTTAAACTTAGTGCACTACTTTGACTATAGGGGCCTGGTTAAACTTAGTGCACTACTTTGACTATAGGGGCCTGGTTAAACTTAGTGCACTACTTTGACTATAGGGGCCTGGTTAAACTTAGTGCACTACTTTGACTATAGGGGCCTGGTTAAACTTATTGCACTACTTTGACTATAGGGGCCTGGTTAAACTTAGTGCACTACTTTGACTATAGGGGCCTGGTTAAACTTAGTGCACTACTTTGACTATAGGGGCCTGGTTAAACTTAGTGCACTACTTTGACTATAGGGGCCTGGTTAAACTTAGTGCACTACTTTGACTATAGGGGCCTGGTTAAACTTAGTGCACTACTTTGACTATAGGGGCCTGGTTAAACTTAGTGCACTACTTTGACTATAGGGGCCTGGTTAAACTTAGTGCACTATATAGACAATAGGCAGCCATTTGGAATGTAGACCAAAGCTTCATAGAACTATTGTGTTGGAAGGTTCTGTATCGTCTGGGGAACTAAGGCACATTGATCTAATTTGCGATGACTACTGGGTAATCGCTAAGAACAGCGCGCCACAGGGGCTCCGGTCTGCTGTCAGGGTAGTAGACTAGTACTCCTTCCTGACTCTAACCATGGGGGTCTGCTGTCGGGGTAGTAGACTAGTATCCCTTCCTGACTCTATCCATGGGGGTCTGGTCTGCTGTCGGGGAACGGTAGTAGACTAGTACCCCTTCCTGACTCTAACCATGGGGGTCTGGTCTGCTGTCGGGGTAGTAGACTAGTATCCCTTCCTGACTCTAACCATGGGGCTCTGGTCTGCTGTCGGGGTAGTAGACTAGTACCCCTTCCTGACTCTAACCATGGGGGTCTGGTCTGCTGTCGGGGTAGTAGACTAGTATCCCTTCCTGACTCTAACCATGGGGCTCTGGTCTGCTGTCGGGGTAGTAGACTAGTACCCCTTCCTGACTCTAACCATGGGGCTCTGGTCTGCTGTCGGGGTAGTAGACTAGTATCCCTTCCTGACTCTAACCATGGGGCTCTGGTCTGCTGTCGGGGTAGTAGACTAGTGTCCCTTCCTGACTCTAACCATGGGGCTCTGGTCTGCTGTCTGGGTAGTAGACTAGTGTCCCTTCCTGACTCTAACCATGGGGCTCTGGTCTGCTGTCGGGGAACGGTAGTAGACTAGTGTCCCTTCCTGACTCTAACCATGGGGCTCTGGTCTGCTGTCGGGGTAGTAGACTAGTATCCCTTCCTGACTCTAACCATGGGGCTCTGGTCTGCTGTCGGGGAACGGTAGTAGACTAGTGTCCCTTCCTGACTCTAACCATGGGGCTCTGGTCTGCTGTCGGGGTAGTAGACTAGTATCCCTTCCTGACTCTAACCATGGGGCTCTGGTCCACTGTCGGGGTAGTAGACTAGTACCCCTTCCTGACTCTAACCATGGGGCTCTGTTCTGCTATCTGGGTAGTAGACTAGTACCCCTTCCTGACTCTAACCATGGGGCTCTGGTCTGCTGTCGGGGTAGTAGACTAGTATCCCTTCCTGACTCTAACCATGGGGCTCTGTTCTGCTGTCTGGGTAGTAGACTAGTACCCCTTCCTGACTCTAACCATGGGGCTCTGGTCTGCTGTCTGGGTAGTAGACTAGTACCCCTTCCTGACTCTAACCATGGGGCTCTGCTGTCGGGTTAGTAGACTAGTACCCCTTCCTGACTCTATCCATGGGTGAACTGTGCCATGCTGAGAAACAGACATGTGCTTTCAACTATAAAGAGAGATTTAAGGCAGATATTTCCCTTCCTACTGGGATATTTTTCACCTCTACTGACGTGCAACAAAACCAAGAGCCTTGTTCAACAGACATATACATTACCAGTCTAAAGATCGGACACACCTGCTCATTTAAAGGTTTTTCTTTATTTTTTACTATGTTCTACATTGTAGAATAACAGTGAAGACATCAGAACTATGAAATAACACGTATGGAGTCATGTAGTAACCAAAAAAGTGTTGAACATATTTTATATTTGAGATTCTTCAAAGTCGCCACCCTTTGTCTTGATGACAGCTTTGCACACTCTTGGGTGGAAGCTCATAATGATTAACATCAGAATAGTGGATATGTCTCTGAGTATAGTTAGGACATAATGATTAACAACAGAATAGTGGATATGTCTCTGAGTATAGTTAGGACATAATGATTAACAACAGAATAGTGGATATGTCTCTGAGTATAGTTAGGACATAATGATTAACAACAGAATAGTGGATATGTCTCTGAGTATAGTTAGGACATAATGATTAACAGCAGAATAGTGGATATGTCTCTGAGTATAGTTAGGACATAATGATTAACAACAGAATAGTGGATATGTCTCTGAGTATAGTTAGGACATAATGATTAACAGCAGAATAGTGGATATGTCTCTGAGTATAGTTAGCATCTCATACTGATTAACAACAGAATAGTGGATATGTCTCGGAGTATAGTTAGGACATAATGATTAACAACAGAATAGTGGATATGTCTCTGAGTATAGTTAGCATCTCATACTGATTAACAGCAGAATAGTGGATATGTCTCTGAGTATAGTTAGCATCTCATAATGGTTAACAACAGAATAGTGGATATGTCTCTGAGTATAGTTAGCATCTCATACTGATTAACAGCAGAATAGTGGATATGTCTCGGAGTATAGTTAGCATCTCATACTGATTAACAACAGAATATTGGATATGTCTCTGAGTATAGTTAGCATCTCATACTGATTAACAACAGAATAGTGGATATGTCTCGGAGTATAGTTAGGACATAATGATTAACAACAGAATAGTGGATATGTCTCTGAGTATAGTTAGCATCTCATACTGATTAACAGCAGAATAGTGGATATGTCTCGGAGTATAGTTAGCATCTCAACCATGACATTCATAGTCCTTTGAAAATCACCTTTCATACACACTAATATCTCAACCTAACTATTTGAAACAAATTATACACTACTCAGCACAACACTTTAGTGTACTTACTTACCTTGGTGTACCCTGACCTGAAGATGTTAGCTTAAAAAGTGAGAGAGGGGCTCAGAGATTGGGGAAAGTGGGGGGGGGGGGGGTAGGAGGGGTTATAAGTCCCTGTTTCTCACCCCTTTGTCCTCGTGACGAGCCGGGTCCTGACAGGGGGTCAACGTACCATGAGGAGGTTAAACAAACGTTCGTTAGCATTTTAATCCGACAGATAGAGAGAGACACAACTATGGAGTGGCTCAACAGATGTAGGATCTTAATTCGAGCCCGTTTACTACTACAACAGGAAATGTGAATTATTAGGTGGATTATAATTAATGGACCTGTTTTTGTAAGTGTTGATACTATACCCTATACCCTATACTCTATACCCTATACTCTATACCCTATACTCTATACTCTATACCCTATACCTTATACCCTATACTCTATACCCTATACCCTATACTCTATACCCTATACCCTATACCCTATACTCTATACTCTATACTCTATACTCTATACCCTATACTCTATACCCTATACCCTATACCCTATACTCTATACCCTATACCCTATACTCTATACTCTATACCCTATACCATATACCCTATACCCTATACTCTATACCCTATACCCTATACCCTATACTCTATACCCTATACCCTATACCCTATACTCTATACCCTATACTCTATACCCTATACCCTATACTCTATACCCTATACCCTATACTCTATACCCTATACTCTATACTCTATACCCTATACTCTATTCTCTATACCCTATACCCTATACCCTATACTCTATACCCTATACTCTATACCCTATACCCTATACCCTATACTCTATACTCCATACCCTATACTCTATACTCTATACCCTATACTCTATACCCTATACTCTATACTCCATACCCTATACCCTATACCCTATACTCCATACCCTATACCCTATACCCTATACCCTATTCTCTATACTCTATACCCTATACTCCATACCCTATACCCTATACCCTATACTCCATACCCTATACTCTATACCCTATACCCAATACCCTATACTCCATACTCTATACCCTATACTCTATACTCCATACCCTATACCCTATACCCTATACTCCATACTCCATACCCTATACTCTATACTCTGTACTCCGTACTCCATACCCTATACCCTATACCCTATACTCCATACCCTATACCCTATACTCCATACTCCATACTCCATACTCCATACCCTATACCCTATACTCTATACTCTATACTCTATACCCTATACTCTATACTCCATACTCCATACCCTATACCCTATACCCTATACTCCATACCCTATACCCTATACCCTATACTCTATACCCTATACTCTATACTCTATACTCCATACTCCATACCCTACACCCTATACTCCATACCCTATACCCTATTCCCTATACCCTATACTCTATACTCCATACCCTATACCCTATACTCTATACCCTATACCCTATACCTATACTCTATACTCTATACTCTATACCCTATACTCTATACTCCATACCCTATACTCTATACCCTATACCCTATACCCTATACTCCATACCCTATACTCTATACCCTATACTCTATACCCTATACTCTATACTCCATACCCTATACGCTATACCCTATACTCTATACCCTATACCCTATACCCTATACTCTATACCCTATACTCTATACCCTATACCTATATCCTATACTCTATACCATATACCCTATTCTCTATACTCCATTCCCTATACTCTATTCCCTATTCTCTATTCCCTATTCTCTATACCCTATTCCCTATACCCTATATTCTATTCCCTATACTCTATTCCCTATACTCTATACCCTATTCCCTACACTCTATACCCTATTCACTATTCCCTATTCCCCATACCCTATACCCTATTCCCTATACTCTATACCCTATTCCCTATTCTCTATATCCTATACTCTATACCCTATACTCTATACTCTATACTCTAAATCAAATCAAATCAAATTTATTTATATAGCCCTTCGTACATCAGCTGATATCTCAAAGTGCTGTACAGAAACCCAGCCTAAAACCCCAAACAGCAAGCAATGCAGGTGTAGAAGCACGGTGGCTAGGAAAAACTCCCTAGAAAGGCCAAAACCTAGGAAGAAACCTAGAGAGGAACCAGGCTATGTGGGGTGGCCAGTCCTCTTCTGGCTGTGCCGGGTGGAGATTATAACAAAACATGGTCAAGATGTTCAAATGTTCATAAATGACCAGCATGGTCGAATAATAATAAGGCAGAACAGTTGAAACTGGAGCAGCAGCACAGTCAGGTGGACTGGGGACAGCAAGGAGTCATCATGTCAGGTATTCCTGAGGCATGGTCCTAGGGCTCAGGTCCTCCGAGAGAGAGAAAGAAAGAGAGAATTAGAGAGAGCATATGTGGGATGGCCAGTCCTCTTCTGGCTGTGCAGGGTGGAGATTATAACAGAACATGGCCAAGATGTTCAAATGTTCATAAATGACCAGCATGGTCGAATAATATTAAGGCAGAACAGTTGAAACTGGAGCAAGGAGTCATCATGTCAGGTAGTCCTGGGGCATGGTCCTAGGGCTCAGGTCCTCCGAGAGAGAGAAAGAGAGAAGGAGAGAATTAGAGAACGCACACCTAGATTCACACAGGACACCAAATAGGACAGGAGAAGTACTCCAGATATAACAAACTGACCCTAGCCCCCCGACACATAAACTACTACTGCAGCATAAATACTGGAGGCTGAGACAGGAGGGGTCAGGAGACACTGTGGCCCACTCCGAGGACACCCCCGGACAGGGCCAAACAGGAAGGATATAACCCCACCCACTTTGCCAAAGCACAGCCCCCACACCACTAGAGGGATATCTTCAACCACCAACTTACCATCCTGAGACAAGGCTGAGTATAGCCCACAAAGACCTCCGCCACGGCACAACCCAAGGGGGGGGGGGCGCCAACCCAGACAGGATGACCACATCAGTGACTCAACCCACTCAGGTGACGCACCCCCTCCAGGGACGGCATGAGAGAGCCCCAGTAAGCCAGTGACTCAGCCCCTGTAATAGGGTTAGAGGCAGAGAATCCCAGTGGAAAAAGGGGCACCGGCCAGGCAGAGTGCATTATCTCTCTCTCTCTGTGTGAACGGGTTGCCATTAGAGACGCTACCTCTCTCTCTCTGTGTGAACGGGTTGCCATTAGAGACGCTACCTCTCTCTCTGTGTGAACAGGTTGCCATTAGAGACGCTACCTCTCTCTCTGTATGAACGGGTTGCCATTAGAGACGCTACTCTCTCTCTCTGTGTGAACGGGTTGCCATTAGAGACGCTATCTCTCTCTCTCTCTGTGTGAACGGGTTGCCATTAGAGACGCTACCTCTCTCTCTCTCTCTGTGTGAACAGTTTGCCATTAGAGACGCTACCTCTCTCTGTGTGAACGGCTGATCGTATCCTTCATCTGTCTGCCCAGTCAAAGTGCATTCTCAGTAGCTCTGTTTTACCCCCTAGTCGCTAACCCTGGGTGTACATCCCCAAACGATACCTGAACTAACTCAGATCGGAAGGTTCGATCCCCGGGCCGAGTCGTACCAAAGACTGTAAAAATGGGTCCCCGTGCAACTCTGCTGTGAACTCAGCAGGAGATAGATTGGGGTTAAAGACCTGTAACAGACTAGTGTCCTGTCCAGGGGGTGTCCTGTCTCTCACTACAGAAACAGGAGATAGACTAGTGTCCTGTCCAGGGGGTGTCCTGTCTCTCACTACAGAAACAGGAGATAGACTAGTGTCCTGTCCAGGGGGTGTCCTGGTACATCAAGCTGTCTCACTACAGTAACAGGAGTTAGACTAGTGTCCTGTCCAGGAGGTGTCCTGTCTCTCACTACAGAAACAGGAGATAGACTAGTGTACTGTACATCAAGCTGTCTCACTACAGAAACAGGACATACACTAGTGTCCTGTACATCAAGCTGTCTCACTACAGTAACAGGAGATAGACTAGTGTCCTGGTACATCAAGCTGTCTCACTACAGAAACAGGAGATAGACTAGTGTCCTGTCCAGGGGGTGTCCTGTCCAGGGGGTGTCTTGTCCAGGGGGTGTCCTGTCCAGGGGGTGTCCTGTACATCAAGCTGTCTCACTCCAATGCTCCTTTGAGCCATTCTGGCTCGTACAAGGCTATTTACTGGCAACCTATTCCCTATATAGTGCACTGCTCTGGCCAAAAGTATTGCACTATGTAGTGCACTGTCTGACTGATTGACTGACTGCCTGACTGATTGACTGACTGCCTGACCGACTGACTGATTTACTGACTGACTGACTGACCGGCTGACTGACAGATAGAAAGGGGCCTGTTGGTAAGGGTAGACAGAGTAGAAAGGGGCCTGTTGGTAAAGGTAGACAGAGTAGAAAGGGGCCTGTTGGTAAGGGTAGACAGAGTAGAAGGGGGCCTGTTGGTAATGGTAGACAGAGTAGAAAGGGGCCTGTTGGTAAGGGTAGACAGACTAGAAAGGGGCCTGTTGGTAAGGGTAGACAGACTAGAAAGGGGCCTGTTGGTAAGGGTAGACAGAGTAGAAAGGGGCCTGTTGGTAAGGGTAGACAGAGTAGAAAGGGGCCTCTTGGTAAGGGTAGACAGAGTAGAAAGGGGCCTGTTGGTAAGGGTAGACAGAGTAGAAAGGGGCCTCTTGGTAAGGGTAGACAGAGTAGAAAGGGGCCTGTTGGTAAGGTAGACAGAGTAGAAAGGGGCCTGTTGGTAAGTGTAGACAGAGTAGAAAGGGGCCTCTTGGTAAGGGTAGACAGAGTAGAAAGGGGCCTGTTGGTAAGGTAGACAGAGTAGAAAGGGGCCTGTTGGTAAGTGTAGACAGAGTAGAAAGGGGCCTGTTGGTAAGGGTAGACAGAGTAGAAAGGGGCCTCTTGGTAAGGGTAGACAGACTAGAAAGGGGCCTGTTGGTAAGGGTAGAGTAGAAAGATATAGGGAGAGGGATTATTCTGTAGGACTGTGGAAGAGAGAGGGTGTTCTGAGGCTTGATATTGATGAGGAGATTGATTATTCTGTAGGACTGTGGAAGAGAGAGGGTAAGGGTAGACAGAGTAGAAAGGGGCCTGTTGGTAAGGGTAGACAGAGTAGAAAGGGGCCTGTTGGTAAGGGTAGAGTAGAAAGATATAGGGAGAGGGATTATTCTGTAGGACTGTGGAAGAGAGAGGGTAAGGGTAGACAGAGTAGAAAGGGGCCTGTTGGTAAGGGTAGACAGAGTAGAAAGGGGCCTGTTGGTAAGGGTAGACAGAGTAGAAAGGGGCCTGTTGGTAAGGGTAGACAGAGTAGAAAGGGGCCTGTTGGTAAGGGTAGAGTAGAAAGATATAGGGAGAGGGATTATTCTGTAGGACTGTGGAAGAGAGAGGGTGTTCTGAGGCTTGATATTGATGAGGAGATTGATTATTCTGTAGGACTGTGGAAGAGAGAGGGTAAGGGTAGACAGAGTAGAAAGGGGCCTGTTGGTAAGGGTAGACAGAGTAGAAAGGGGCCTGTTGGTAAGGGTAGAGTAGAAAGATATAGGGAGAGGGATTATTCTGTAGGACTGTGGAAGAGAGAGGGTAAGGGTAGACAGAGTAGAAAGGGGCCTGTTGGTAAGGGTAGACAGAGTAGAAAGGGGCCTGTTGGTAAGGGTAGACAGAGTAGAAAGGGGCCTGTTGGTAAGGGTAGACAGAGTAGAAAGGGGCCTGTTGGTAAGGGTAGAGTAGAAAGATATAGGGAGAGGGATTATTCTGTAGGACTGTGGAAGAGAGAGGGTAAGGGTAGACAGAGTAGAAAGGGGCCTGTTGGTAAGGGTAGACAGACTAGAAAGGGGCCTGTTGGTAAGGGTAGAGTAGAAAGATATAGGGAGAGGGATTATTCTGTAGGACTGTGGAAGAGAGAGTGTAAGGGTAGACAGAGTAGAAAGGGGCCTGTTGGTAAGGGTAGACAGAGTAGAAAGGGGCCTGTTGGTAAGGGTAGAGTAGAAAGATATAGGGAGAGGGATTATTCTGTAGGACTGTGGAAGAGAGAGGGTGTTCTGAGGTTTGATATTGATGAGGAGAGGGATTATTCTGTAGGACTGTGGAAGAGAGAGGGTAAGGGTAGACAGAGTAGAAAGGGGCCTGTTGGTAAGGGTAGACAGAGTAGAAAGGGGCCTGTTGGTAAGGGTAGACAGAGTAGAAAGGGGCCTGTTGGTAAGGGTAGACAGAGTAGAAAGGGGCCTGTTGGTAAGGGTAGAGTAGAAAGATATAGGGAGAGGGATTATTCTGTAGGACTGTGGAAGAGAGAGGGTGTTCTGAGGTTTGATATTGATGAGGAGAGGGATTATTCTGTAGGACTGTGGAAGAGAGAGGGTAAGGGTAGACAGAGTAGAAAGGGGCCTGTTGGTAAGGGTAGACAGAGTAGAAAGGGGCCTGTTGGTAAGGGTAGACAGAGTAGAAAGGGGCCTGTTGGTAAGGGTAGACAGAGTAGAAAGGGGCCTGTTGGTAAGGGTAGAGTAGAAAGATATAGGGAGAGGGATTATTCTGTAGGACTGTGGAAGAGAGAGGGTGTTCTGAGGTTTGATATTGATGAGCAGGGTTTAAAGAGGACTGCCTGTGGTGGCCGGCTGGCCAGGTAAAGGACACGCCAGGCTGGATGAGGATCAGGGAGGATCATGGGGGGGGAGAGGGGGGAGAGGAGGGAGTGAGGGAGGAGAGGGGAGGGGAGCGTGAATAGAGAGTGAGGGGAGAGAGGAGAAGGGGAGAGATGGGAGAATGTGGGGGGAGGGAGGGGAGAGGGAATAGAGAAGTGGGAGAGAGGAGAGAGGGAAAAGAGGGAAGAGAGTGTGGAGAGGGTAAATGGAGAGGGGGAGAGGGTGGAGAGGGGAGAGAGGGAGGAGAGGGGAGAGAGGGAGGAGAGAGCGGGGAGAGGGGGTTGAGAGGGGGAGATGGGCTGGAGAATGCTGGGGAGAAGGGGACTAGACAATATGGAGAGAAGAGGGAGAGAGGGGGAGCCTTGGAGAGAGAACGGACGAGAGTAGGGGGAAAGCAGGGGAGGCTGAGAGAGAGAAGGGAGGAGAGTAGGGGGAAAGCAGGTCAGGCTGAGAGAGAGAAGGGAGGAGAGTTGGGGGGAAAGCAGGGGAGGCTGAGAGAGAGAAGGGAGGAGAGTAGGGGGAAAGCAGGTTAGGCTGAGAGAGAGAAGGGAGGAGAGTTGGGGGGAAAGCAGGGGAGGCTGAGAGAGAGAAGGGAGGAGAGTAGGGGGAAAGCAGGGGAGGCTGAGAGAGAGAGAAGGGAGGAGAGTAGGGGGAAAGCAGGGGAGGCTGAGAGAGAGAAGGGAGGAGAGTAGGGGGAAAGCAGGGGAGGCTGAGAGAGAGAAGGGAGGAGAGTAGGGGGAAAGCAGGGGAGGCTGAGAGAGAGAAGGGAGGAGAGTAGGGGGAAAGCAGGGGAGGCTGAGAGAGAGAAGGGAGGAGAGTAGGGGGAAAGCAGGGGAGGCTGGGGCTGTCTGCCATCAGAGCAGGGGGTTATGTTCCACGTGCCACATCGGTGAGACAGCCCAGTGTACACAGAGAAATATGAGCTAAATAGTCTGGTAATACACACAGACCAAGAGGCAGAAACACTCACAGACCAAGAGAGGCAGAAACACTCACAAACCAAGAGAGGCAGAAACACTCACAGACCAAGAGAGACAGAAACACTCACAGACCAAGAGAGACAGAAACACTCACAGACCAAGAGAGACAGAAACACTCACAGACCAAGAGAGACAGAAACACTCACAGACCAAGAGAGACAGAAACACTCACAGACCAAGAGACAGAAACACTCACAGACACAGAGACAGAAACACTCACAGACACAGAGACAGAAACACTCACAGACACAGAGACAGAAACACTCACAGACCAAGAGACATAAACACTCACAGACCAAGAGACAGAAACACTCACAGACCAAGAGAGACAGAAACACTCACAGACCAAGGGAGACAGAAACACTCACAGACCAAGGGAGACAGAAACACTCACAGACCAAGGGAGACAGAAACACTCACAGGGCTCCATTAGGGCTCTGGTCTACTATACAGGGAACAGGGCTCCATTAGGGCTCTGGTCTACTATACAGGGAACAGGGCTCCATTAGGGATGCTGGCTGAATCAGAGCACCTATAGTTGGTTAAACATGTGGACAGGTCTACACAACAAGGTCTTAAATAGATCACACACCAACAAACACACACACACATACCAGCACATACACTAACACACGCACACACACACACACACATACCAAAAGCCGAAGCTGAAAACAATTATTGTAATTGTTCAGGAATAACTTATACAACATCCACCAACAGCCGTGCCTCGGGTGTCATTTGGGACGCGTTCATTTCCCCGCGTTCGGTGAGAGTGCGGGGTACGTCATAGTGTTGTGTTCAAGCTCAATGACTTCCGGTTTACATTGGATCGGATAAGTTAATGACTTTAAATGAACACGGGCCGTTATTATTTTGTTTGTTTGAGTGCAGGCCTATATGGAAACGATGATTAAAACCCTAAAATATATTTTGGACGAATTACAATACAATATGTTCTTAATCAAGAGATCCCACTGGGCACAGACGTCATTTCAACGTCTAATTTTGTATTTACGTTTGAACTTTTCTAACTAATTGGCGATTTCGATGTGAAACAGCAACTACAAATAATCACCATGTCATTGGATTTAGGTTTAAAAATTAAAAAAATGAAATGAACTTACTTTGATGATTTTGTGCAAATCCAATGGCTTGTCCGCGTTGATTCACCGTCTTCACGTTCATTTATTTGGTTGAAACGACGTGGAAACAAACTTTAATTCAACCAGTTTTTGCCCAGTGCGGATACGACGGATGACTTGTCCGCCTATTAAATGACTCAGGCTTGACTTAGTGGTTGTTTTCAACGTTGAAATTCAAGGTATTTCGAGTGATAACGGCATAACCATAACAACCATAATTCCTAGCAAGTTAATTGTTAGATCTAACGGAGTGAAACAATGCGTCTTCTATCAAGGACACCGGACAGGTTTCTCCGCTCGTAAATTGATCAGACGTTGTTAGGCTACCCATGAAATGACAAATCCGACCTGACAAAACCGGAACATTTTACAAATATTTAGCACAAAGAATAAACCTACAAACAGGCCAAGTATTATTATGTGGGATCAACAATGTGATTAATTCGGGCACGAAAAAAAAAAAAGAAGTACATTCAACATTGTTTTTATCGAATATGGTCTCAATGCGCCATGACTGGGGGAATGTTTTTTACAACGATAACCTGGAGAAAACGTGTGCGTTGGATTCCATAAATAAGTCGTAATATTCTCTGTTGTTATTGAATGACTTGTTTATCCAAATTTCTGTGGATTAAATCAATGTAACGTATTATAGCATCAATTGGACTATATGACGACATAAACAAATTATGTTCCGTAAGGTTTGATTTAAAAAATAATAATAATAATAATCATAATAACATGTCACAAATTCTCATTTATTTCTTACGATATTTTAACGGTCAACTCAAAATACGGGTTGAATTACAAAGGATGAGGAAGTTCAGTGGGCCGATATGACAATATATTTGTGGGTTGTATTTTTGAGCTGCATTAATAAACAATGTAAGAAATAGCTTTTCATTTGTTCACCAAAACAGGCTTTCAATACTTCAGTAAATAAATAAAAGTAGCCAAAGTAAAATAAATAAATTCACTCATAAAATATATCAGATAACGTAATTACAATTTTATCGGCTAATTTGTTTTGTTTTTCTTCCCTTGTAGAACAAAGATTAAGAGACCCCAAAAATCCATCTACCCTTCTACCCACTAAGTCCAACCACCCCCCCAAAAATACAAGACATCATCAACAACGAACCACGCGCTAATACGGCCTTCACTCCAACCAGACATGACAGGTGCGTGACCTCTTTAAGCGCGGGGTCATAGTACGGTTTCATTCACGTTATTGAGTGTCGTGTAAAGAGGAGCGTGCTCTCTGATCCGTGGTAAAAGGGCTAACTCTGGCCTATAGGTACTATGAGAGAGAGAGAGACAGAGAGAGAGGGGGGGGGTAAGGGGGAGAGATAGAGAGAGAGAGGGGGTGAGGGGGAGAGATAGAGAGAGAGAGAGAGAGGGTGGGGGGGGTAAGGGGGAGAGATAGAGGGAGAGACAGAGAGAGAGAGGGTAAGGGTAAGGGGGAGAGAGAGAGAGAGGGGGGGGTGAGGGGGAGAGAGAGAGAAAGGAGAGAGAGAGTGAGGGGGGGTTAAGGGGGAGAGATAGAGGGGGAGGGAGAGTGAGGGTGGGGGGTAAGGGGGAGAGATAGAGGGAGAGAGAGAGACAGGGTGGGGGGTAAGGGGGAGAGATAGAGGGAGAGGGAGAGAAACGGGGTGAGGAGAGCCAGTGGTCCCAGTAAAGGTCATCACTGCTGCTGACTCCATTGAAAGAAATAATGAAGAAATAATAAAAGAAGGGTAACAGCGTGTCTGGTTGCCATGTCACCCAGAAGGGTAAAAGCGTGTCTGGTTGCCATGTCACCCAGAAGGGTAACAGCGTGTCTGGTTGCCATGTCACCCAGAAGGGTAAAAGCGTGTCTGGTTGCCATGTCACCCAGAAGGGTAACAGCGTGTCTGGTTGCCATGTCACCCAGAAGGGTAAAAGCGTGTCTGGTTGCCATGTCACCCAGAAGGGTAACAGCGTGTCTGGTTGCCATGTCACCCAGAAGGGTAAAAGCGTGTCTGGTTGCCATGTCACCCAGAAGGGTAAAAGCGTGTCTGGTTGCCATGTCACCCAGAAGGGTAAAAGCGTGTCTGGTTGCCATGTCACCCAGAAGGGTAAAAGCGTGTCTGGTTGCCATGTCACCCAGAAGGGTAAAAGCGTGTCTGGTTGCCATGTCACCCAGAAGGGTAAAAGCGTGTCTGGTTGCCATGTCACCCAGAAGGGTAAAAGCGTGTCTGGTTGCCATGTCACCCAGAAGGGTAAAAGCGTGTCTGGTTGCCATGTCACCCAGAAGGGTAAAAGCGTGTCTGGTTGCCATGTCACCCAGAAGGGTAAAAGCGTGTCTGGTTGCCATGTCACCCAGAAGGGTAAAAGCGTGTCTGGTTGCCATGTCACCCAGAAGGGTAAAAGCGTGTCTGGTTGCCATGTCACCCAGAAGGGTAAAAGCGTGTCTGGTTGCCATGTCACCCAGAAGGGTAAAAGCGTGTCTGGTTGCCATGTCACCCAGAAGGGTAAAAGCGTGTCTGGTTGCCATGTCACCCAGAAGGGTAAAAGCGTGTCTGGTTGCCATGTCACCCAGAAGGGTAAAAGCGTGTCTGGTTGCCATGTCACCCAGAAGGGTAAAAGCGTGTCTGGTTGCCATGTCACCCAGAAGGGTAAAAGCGGACTTCGGCGATCATTTTAATATTTCTATGGAGGATGATGAAACGGTGTTTTTCATTAGGAAAGTCCAAATCAACTTCAACCATAATTAATGCCCAAAAACACGGATAGCTCAGAACACAGGCCACTCGATGAGCTGGATTACAGACACGGAAAAGTCTAAACATATTCTGTGTTCATTAAAATAAATTATAGGCGATCTCGGCTGTTCTTGACTACCTGCGCATTGTGACATCATTTTATATTTCGGTCATTTAGCAAACGCTCGTATACAGAGCGACTTACAGGGGCAATTAAATAGGGATAATAAGAATTTACATTGTGATAGTATGTTTTCTTTCTTTAACTAGGCAAGTCTGTTAAGAACAAATTCTTATTTACAATGACGGCCTACACCGAAAACAAACCGGGACGACACTGGGACAATTGTGCGCCACCCTATGGGACTCCCAATCACGGCCTTGATGTGATGCAGGCTGGATTCGAATCAGGGGACTGTAGTGACGCCTCGTGCACTGAAATGCAGTGCCTTTAGACCGCTGCGTCACTCTGGAACCGGAGAGAAATAATGACGACTCAAAAACAAAATGTCACGTGTCCTCGGTTCTACCAGCAGAACTTCCCTTCCCCGTGTGAATGGGAGATTTCTGAAATAATACACTTCGACGGCAGGAAGACAACTGCCTACGATGAATTTTATTTTCCTCAATATGCTCGTAAAAAAAATATATATTTTACTGGTCACTGATTAGAAATATTAAGCTATAGCCGACATGGTCTCTCCTAGCTAAGGTTTAACATACAGTCAAGACGACAGGGTCATAACATAACATAGAGCCCTAATAATACACCGAACGGAGAGATAAAATAACAAAACATATTTAGCCTTTACTTATCTACTCACACAGAAAAGCGCACTCGGTAAGCCTACATTAATTAGCCTTTACGTATCTACTCCCACAGAAAAGCGCACTCGGTAAGCCTACATTAATTAGCCTTTACGTATCTACTCCCACAGAAAAGCGCACTCGGTAAGCCTACATTAATTAGCCTTTACGTATCTACTCCCACAGAAAAGCGCACTCGGTAAGCCTACATTAATTAGCCTTTACTTATTAACTCCCACAGTTCATACAAAATTCATATTAACACTCGTATCATTTCTCTAGTGAAGACTTCTAATCTGTAAGGAATGCTATCAGCTAAATACCAGCGATAAATGATCAGGTTGGTTTGTGTCGATTATTAGCTGTTTATGGTCCCAGCTCTACAATATAACCAATTAACGCTTTACGCAGAGCTATACGCAGAGATAAACGCAGAGATATACGGAGAGATATACGCAGAGATATACGCAGCGCATTTTTCGTCTACAATAAAATGGGCTCTAAGTTGTTGCTTATTTTTATTTTTTAACTATGATGATTTTAGAGTCCCTTTTTTTTAGAGCCTACATGTCAAGCAGCGTACTGCATTTTCCCGGTTAGCCAATAGGCGGTGGTGTATGTACAGTAGTAGATACAGACGGCTCTTCCTTTCCGCGTACAGCGCTGTGGAACGTAGAACCATACGAGACCCGGGAGGAGGAGGAGGAGGACTGTGTTCTCTATCTCTTCCTGTATTTTCATTTGCCTCCTAATTGACCCAAATAAAGGCTCGTTCACTGAATGACTGGGGGGGGGGGGGTCTCCCTGGCCCGGGTGGTGCACGCGTGCACGCAGGCACACACACGCGCGCCTGCAGCAGTAACTGAGGGGAGGCGAGAGGCGAGTCCCCGTCAGACAGAGTAATTCTCGGTTCCGTTCCAAATGGTACCCTATTCCTTTTATAGTGCTTACCTTTGACCAGGGTCTGTAGGGCTAGGGTCAAAAGTAGTGCACTGTGTAAGGGATAGAGTGCCATTTGCGACGGAAACCTCTCTCTCCTCTCCTGGAGTCATCCCATTTGATATTGTGGCTTGTCCAATCAGCGGATACCGCAGCTCGTCAACCGTTTGCCTTGACTCGCTTCTCCGCTGTAGGCTACAACCTCCCCGGTCTCTGCCCGGTGCTGTGCTGGCACCACGGAGCTCCAGGGCCGCCCTGGTAACGATTTCCACGTTTCGGTGAGGATTTATCATTTATAAACAGGGGAGAATGGAGAAACCCGGTTGAGATGGTGCTTTTAAGATCCGACCGGGACACACATCAACAACAACGAAAATAACTGTTTTGTTGTGCGGAGTAACAGAACACACGTGCTCGTCGTCAACTGTATTGAAGGTTTGGACGGACGCAGGAGGACCCGTCGTAATTGTTTTTTTTGAGTGGCCAGGAATTTGCATATGCTTTTCATTTAAAAACATCATGCACGACAAGGCGACAGACACTCAGGCTTCGACACCGTCAAAAGTCTCCTCGTTTTACATCGAAAACCTACTCGGCTCGAGGAAGAATGGAGAGTCAACGTATTTCAACCGACAGGTCAACGACAAGGACAACAACAGCCAGTATAGTAGCAGGACCGCGGAGGAGAGTATGGAGCGGAATGAGATGGTCTACCCTAGCCGAGTCTTAGCGGGACATCCCAGCCAAGTGGCCGGTCAAGTGGCAGCCTGCTCCGGCCTCGGCGCCGAGGGTTCCCCCCGGAGAGACTCGCAGTTAGAACGGAACAGAGGAGCCGCAGCCGTTAACGTCAAACCACTCAGTCTCAAAAGGTCCAACAGTAAGTTGCCTATATATTTATTTTATTGGATAAATAGTTGTGTTTAATTGTTTTTATTAACTGCATAATCGAATCTACTGTATGAGTTCCATTGTAAATAAAATGCCCAAAAGAGCCATCGTTTAAATGTGACTGAATGGGCAATACAGTAATATGTCTGTATTCCTTTAGATACATATTCCTATAATTATCTTTGACTGCATGATCGAAGCTGTTAGGATAGTCTATATTGTGTATATAAAAAAACAGCTTCTCATTGTGATCGAAGGGTTTGAATGGCCCGGTTATATTAGGCTATAACAACACGAGGTTTTAGGTCTGTAGTCTACACCTAGGGCCAAGAACATCTCACAATAACCTATCAGTCCCATTGAGGTAAAAACAAAAAAAACGATTTTTACCAGGGAGAGCTGCCAAGAAGGTTTAACCACATGTCGCCGTGCATGTCGGCGAATCATGTTACGCTAATATGTGTTATATGTTAGGTCTATATCGTGTGTCGTGATAGTCCTATCGCGCATCATGACTAGCCTATATCTCTAAATACGCACACTGCCTGTCACTATAGGACGGATCGCAAATGACACACTATTCCCTATATAGTGAACTACTATAGACCAGGGCCCTATTCCCTGTATAATGCAATACTTTAGACCCAGAGCCCAATTCCCTGTATAGTGCACTACTTTAGACCAGAGCCCAATGGGCCCCTATCAGCTCTATTTAAAAAAATAAATAAAAAAAATGATCACCTTTATTTAACCAAGAAGGCAAGTTGAGAACAAGTTCTCATTTACAACTGCGACCTGACCTGTTACGTTAGACCAAACTCGGTGCCATATGGCCATAGGCCCTGGTTAAAAGTGGTGCACTATATATAGGGAATAGGGTGCCATATTGGGATTGTCTGGTCCTGTCTGGTCCTGTCTGGTCAGCCTGTCTACTGATAGAGGGAAGTGTCCTCTGGTCCTGTCTGGTCAGCCTGTCTACTGATAGAGGGAAGTGTCCTCTGGTCCTGTCTGGTCAGCCAGTCTACTGATAGAGGGTGAAGTGTCCCCTGGTCCTGTCTGGTCAGCCTGTCTACTGATAGAGGGAAGTGTCCCCTGGTCTGGTCAGCCTGTCTACTGATAGAGGGAAGTGTCCCGTGGTCCTGTCTGGTCAGCCAGTCTACTGATAGAGGGAAGTGTCTTCTGGTCCTGTCTGGTCAGCCAGTCTACTGATAGAGGGAAGTGTCCCGTGGTCCTGTCTGGTCAGCCAGTCTACTGATAGAGGGAAGTGTCCTCTGGTCCTGTCTGGTCAGCCAGTCTACTGATAGAGGGAAGTGTCTTCTGGTCCTGTCTGGTCAGCCTGTCTACTGATAGAGGGAAGTGTCCCGTGGTCCTGTCTGGTCAGCCAGTCTACTGATAGAGGGAAGTGTCCTCTGGTCCTGTCTGGTCAGCCAGTCTACTGATAGGGGGAAGTGTCCTCTGGTCCTGTCTGGTCAGCCAGTCTACTGATAGAGGGAAGTGTCCCCTGGTCTGGTCAGCCTGTCTACTGATAGAGGGAAGTGTCCCGTGGTCCTGTCTTTTCAGCCAGTCTACTGATAGAGGGAAGTGTCCTCTGGTCCTGTCTGGTCAGCCAGTCTACTGATAGAGGGAAGTGTCCTCTGGAGGGTCAACGAGGCCCCTGTTTGCTTCATTTGGTAAAACTAACAGAAGCAGTGAGCTCATGTTTGGAGTCCCCCCCCCCCTCTCTCTCTCTTCCCTCCCTCTCTCTCTCTCTCTCTCTCTCTCTCTCTCTCTCTCTCTCTCTCTCTCTCTCTCTCTCTCTCTCTCTCTCTCTCTCTCTCTCTCTCTCTCTCTCTCTCTCTCTCTCTCTCTCTCTCTCTCTCTCTCTATCTCTCTCTCTCTCTCTTTTCCCCTCCTCTCTCTCTTCCCTCCCTCCCCCTCTCTCTCTCTCTCTTCCCTCTCTCTCTCTCTCTCCCTCTCTCTCTCTCTCTCTCTCTCTTCCCTCCCCCTCCCCCTCTCTCTCTCTTTTCCCTCCTCTCTCTCTGCAGCCATTCCAAACTCATTAAAGCCTCAAGAGTGCAATTAGTTTGTCTGAGTGGATGACCCCAGGGAACAGGGGTCTTGGTCTCTTCAGAACAGCCGTACAGGCACAAGGTTAAATCCCATGGAGCCCTATTCCCTATACTTTGGAGTCCTATGGCCATGGTCTAAAATAATGCACTAGATAGGGAATAGGGCTCTGGTCACTAGTAGTTCACTCTATAGGGAATAGGGTGCCATTTGAAGGTCTTCATGTCCTGGTTAGGAGGGTTGTTGTTAGTTAACTTTGTTCATATTTGGATGCCAGGTCTTTGTAGGCCTCCATTCACCCAGTTAAATAAAGGTTAAATAAATTAAAAGCATTTTTTTAAAAATGTATCAACAGCAGTCAGACTAAAACGTATGTCCCAAACGGCTCCCTATTCCCTCGGCCCTAGGTCAGAAGTAGTTCATTATATAGTGAAAAGGGCCCTAGGTCAGAAGTAGTTAATTATATATTGAATAGGGCCCTAGGTCAGAAGTAGTTCATTATATAGTGAATAGGGCCCTAGGTCAGAAGTAGTTCATTATATAGTGCATAGGGCCCTAGGTCAGAAGTAGTTCATTATATAGTGAATAGGGCCCTAGGTCAGAAGTAGTTCATTATATAGTGAACAGGGCCCCAGTTCAGAAGTAGTTCATTATATAGTGCATAGGGCCCTAGGTCAGAAGTAGTTCATTATATAGTGAATAGGGCCCTAGGTCAGAAGTAGTTCATTATATAGTGAATAGGGCCCTAGGTCAGAAGTAGTTCATTATGTAGTGAATAGGGCCCTAGGTCAGAAGTATTTCATTATATAGTGAATAGGGCCCTAGCTCAGAAGTAGTTCATTATATAGTGAATAGGGCCCTAGGTCAGAAGTAGTTAATTATATATTGAATAGGGCCCTAGGTCAGAAGTAGTTCATTATATAGTGAATAGGGCCCTAGGTCAGAAGTAGTTCATTATATAGTGAATAGGGCCCTAGGTCAGAAGTAGTTCATTACATAGTGAATAGGGCCCTAGGTCAGAAGTAGTTCATTATATAGTGAATAGGGCCCTAGGTCAGAAGTAGTTCATTATATAGTGAATAGGGCCCTAGGTCAGAAGTAGTTCATTATATAGTGAATAGGGCCCTAGGTCAGAAGTAGTTCATTATATAGTGAATAGGGCCCTAGGTCAGAAGTAGTTCATTATATAGTGAATAGGGCCCTAGGTCAGAAGTAGTTCATTATATAGTGAATAGGGCCCTAGGTCAGAAGTAGTTCATTATATAGTGAATAGGGCCCTAGGTCAGAAGTAGTTCCTTATATAGTGAATAGGGCCCTAGGTCAGAAGTAGTTCATTATATAGTGCATAGGGCCCTAGGTCAGAAGTAGTGCACTATTTAGGGAATAGGGTGCCCGTTTTGAGCGCATTCTATTATTCAGAATGGGTAGGCACCCTGACCACCTTGGCCATCTTGGTTATCTCTGCATCAGTTATCTCTGCATCAGTTATCTCTACATCATATTATCTCTCCATCAGTTATCTCTACATCATATTATCTCTCCATCAGTTATCTCTCCATCAGTTATCTCTCCATCCTGTTATCTCTCCATCAGTTATCTTTACATCAGTTATCTCTCCATCAGTTATCTCTCCATCATATTATCTCTCCATCAGTTATCTCTCCATATATTATCTCTCCATCAGTTATCTCTCCATCAGTTCTCTCTCCATCAGTTATCTTTACATCAGTTATCTCTGCATCAGTTATCTCTCCATCATATTATCTCTAAATCAGTTATCTCTCCATCCTGTTATCTCTCCATATATTATCTCTCCATCAGTTATCTCTCCATCAGTTCTCTCCATCCTGTTATCTCTCCATATATTATCTCTCCATCAGTTATCTCTTCATCAGTTATCTCTCCATCCTATTATCTCTTCATCGGTTATCTCTTCATCAGTTATCTCTCCATCCTATTATATCTTCATCAGTTATCTCTCCATCAGTTATCTCTCCATCAGTTATCTCTCTATCAGTTATCTCTCCATCAGTTATCTCTTCATCAGTTTTCTCTCCATCAGGTATCTCTCTGTCAGTTATCCTATCTCTGCATCGGTTATCTCTGTATCAGTTATCTTTCCATTACTCTTTAAGCTCAAAGATTAACTATAGGTACAGGCCTATATTTTACCCCTTTGTTTTTATGACCAACTTCTGTTCTCAGCAACAGCCTATTGAAATCATTCAGACTTTGATGCCTTGTGTCCATATTCGATTCACATTTAATTCATGTTGTATTTTTTCCCCACAGATCCCAAAGAGGACAGTAGATGCTCAGATGACCGTTGCTGCTCCCACTCAGCCAGCGACCGAGACTCCGTTTCTCCCGCCGTGTCAGAAGAACCCACTGAAGGCAGTGACAAAACGGGACGTAAAACGGCAGACAGCAGCCTGACCGACGACAACGACGAGACGCAGAACGCCTTTGACGATCAGTCGGACCCGGAAGCCCCTCTGGACCCGGAAGCCCCTCTGGACCCGAGCTCTGTCCGGAAGAAGAAAACTAGAACCGTTTTCAGTCGGAGTCAGGTGTTTCAGTTGGAGTCGACGTTCGATATGAAACGGTACCTGAGCAGTTCTGAACGGGCAGGTATCGCGGCCTCTCTCCAGCTAACGGAAACGCAGGTGAAAATCTGGTTCCAGAATCGACGGAACAAATGGAAGAGACAGATGGCCGCGGATCAAGAGACCGCAAACGTTTCCCACTCGTCCCAACGGATAGTCCGAGTTCCGATTCTATATCACGAAAGCTCCACGCCCTCGACGTTGGGTTTCAACGTCAACGTGTCCCAGGTGTCCCCGCGTTTGATGAGTTTCTCAAACCCTGTGAACTATCCCTTCTCCTCCTTTGCGCACTCCATGAGTTTACTACGCTCGCAAATTACCGGGTTGGTGTAAAGACCGTTACGGAGCTTTCACTACTTTTTTTGTTCACGTCACGTCATTAATTTATTCAATTATTGAAGATAGCGAATCGTGCAATAACAATAACTGCAATGGCCGCAGAAAACTATACAAGTAAAACAGTTTGAAGATATGGCCTTTAGATTTACAATTGATCGCGGTGTTTTTTAAATGTTGTAATTGTACCACTTTATTATATTATCGCCACACTAGATAATGATAGTGTTTGTGCCGGTCCACATTGCTATGTTTTTTTTTTATAGACATTTATTTGTGCAAATACTTTTATATTCAAAGCCAGTTTCTTGCGTCACTTTTTTTCTCCACAATATAGCTCTAAATAAACGAATCACAAGATATGAGTGATGTGTGTGTGTGTGTGTCTGCTGTTGTCTTGTGTGTCTTCCGGCGACGTGCTACGGGGTAAATTTTCGAGCTATTTCGACGACTAACGTCCCAGAGTTGAACTTGCATGAGATTCGATTGATCGTTCAACTGTAGCCTACAGTTGATCAATCCATGTGAAATTGTAAATCATTTGATCGGAATTTACCCCATCTATTGGCTCCTCCCGGACTATAGGCTACAAATATAGACTAGTTATATTTTATTTCGCCAGTTTTACTTCCGTCAAAATAGACACGGACGAGGACAGAATAGCGAACTGCACAAGTCCTCCGTACGGGCAGCGCGAGTTCTCACATATATCAGCGTATAGACCCTTCACTTTTTAAACACAAGTTCATTGTAAAAATTACCAAATGAAATGTGTAGCCTAAAGTAGTAGGAGAGCGGAGAATAAAAAACTAAATGCCTATTTGAAATCTATACATATATATATATATATAAAAGAAGCTCGCGACACGTTTCCTTGGGGAAAAAAAAACATTTGACTTCATTGAATTATTTTGAACATGGCCTTGCCCGGCATGCAGGCTTAACATTCTCTCTGCCCTGCAACTGAACTGGGAACACCCGTCTCTCCATTAGAGGAAATATGGTCTGATGTCATCATTCATATTTATAAAACACACGGGGTCATCGACAGGACGTTGGTGAGGACAAATGAATTATAGGCACTATTACATAAATATGACATCACGCTACTGCAACACCAGGCCTGAGCTGGCTGGCAGCTGGCAAGCTGTGATTGTGAGCCTCAGTAGACTAGATGACTGTATAAGAAACAGTTGAACCATATAGTTAGTTGGTTAATATACCTACCTATACGGTAGGACTCATAGTTCTATATTTTTATTTTATTTTTACCTTTATTTAAACTAGGCAAGTCAGTTAAGAACGAATTCTTATTTTCAATGACGGCCTAGGAACAGTGGGTTAACTGCCTGTTCAGGGGCAGAACGACAGATTTCTACCTTGTCAGCTCGGGGGGTTTGAACTTGCAATCCTGCATAGTAGCCTACTATGGCCCGTAGTAGGCTACTATGACCAGGTCGCAGTTGTAAATGAGAACTCGTTCTCAACTGGCCTACCTGGTTAAATAAAGGTGAAATACAAATAAATAAAACTATGATAGTATGTTATTTATTTACAACACGGGTAGACGTTTTATTCAGAGGATCCACGGACCCACTAAAGTAGCCTCGCTTATAATCCGAAATAATAGGATTATAGCGTATAAATATTTATATTTATATATATTTATAACTATTTATCTTTAACAACGCTTTTACTTCGTTGTCATAAATATGTATTTCTTATTATTACACATTCAGTAGCCTCTGCCTGTACGTGGGAGCCGCCATTCATTCGGGAGAAGGATACTTGAGATAACGTCCGAGAACAACACATATTTAGGAGTAAAACAACACAACGCTAACTATATTCATCACAACCACATCCCCTATCGAAGACGATAGACGTGTTGCATTTAGGAGAACGTGTGTGACCGTGGGGTTTCCTGGGTAAAATAACGTACACGAATTCAAATTCCTTCTGCTATGGTTTTATCTGTAAAATGGACAACAACAAAAATATGGTCGCGATCATCATCGCAACAAACAATAGAAGGTTCTAACTTTATTCCGGACAATCAACAGTCATCAATATAACGCTCAATATCATGTGGATAACAGTAGCCTACCCTAAACACAGTCTAGGTCTATATGAATAAGTGGCGCAGCGGTCTAAGGCACTGCATCTCAGTGCTAGAGGCGTCACTACAGACATCCTGGTTCGAATCTAGGCTATATCACAACCGGCCGTGAATAATTGGCCCGGCGTCGTCCGGGTTTGTCCGGTGTAGGCTGCCATTGTAAATAATAATTTACAGGCCTAGTTAAACAGGCCTCTGTTCTCCACTATAGCGTGTAGTCTTTCAGCCATTGTATTGATTATAGCCTTGTGCAAAACACACAATGGCGAAAAAATACTTTAAAGTACTAGAGTAGTTATTTTGGGGAGGTTTCTGTACTTTACTTTGCCCCTACTGCCTCTGATCTGGAGGACTCACTAAACAGAGAACATCCCTGGTCATCCCTACTGCCTCTGATCTGGAGGACTCACTAAACAGAGAACATCCCTGGTCATCCCTACTGCCTCTGATCTGGAGGACTCACTAAACAGAGAACATCCCTGGTCATCCCTACTGCCTCTGATCTGGAGGACTCACTAAACAGAGAACATCCCTGGTCATCCCTACTGGTTCTGGAGGACTCTGGAGGACTCACTAACCACCAATGCTTCGCTTGTAAAATATGTCTGAGTGTTGGAGTGTGGCCCCCGTGGCAATCCGTAGAATAACATATAATAAATGAAATGGTGCCGTCTGGTTTGCTTAGTAAAAGGAATTTGAAATGATTTATACTTTTACTTTCAATACATAAGTCTATTTTATCAATTACAATAACTTTTCCTATTTAAGTATTATTTAAAACCCAAATACTTTTAGACTTTTACTCAAGTAGTATTTTACTGGGTGACTTTCAATTTTACTCGAGTCATTTTCTATGAAGGTATATATATCTTTTTTACTATGACTCAATTATGACGTTTGGGGACTTTATCCACCGCGGGCTGAATATAGAAGAAGCCTGATGGGTTCTATTCTATTCGTTCCCTTCTATCAGTTAACGAGTTTATGAGAAGCAAATAAATAAATATGCGTTAATGAATTGCAATGCAGGCCTAAATGAAATGGAAATAGTTACACACAGAAATGGAGCTAGGCTATTTTAATTTACAGTAAATGTTGTGTTCAATATGTTATTCCAGCTACATTCATGTAAATACTATTTATAATATATTTATATTGGTGTTGCTCTTGTTTTTTTTTTTTACTTTGAAAACTACAGCTCGTCGAAAAGGCCTCATTAAAACGTGAACTTCATTAAAACGCGTGTCAGTCATTTAAAAAGAAAACGCTGAAACGCCGTAATCCACCTCCGCTTCTCCCAACGACAAAAACGTTCCGGTGGACATCGGGATTGGACCCGGTCAGCACCAGGTGTTAAGTCTAAAACAGGATGTATTAGGTAAGCCTACCTTCTAAGGCAGAACTGCAGGGTCTATAGCTAGACATTATATATTCACCAACCCAAAGCCATGTCTGCAGAAAAATAAAATAGCCTATTCCTCAAATGCAGAACACCTCAAATTAAATGATTTATAATGATTAATTTCCATTCTTCCTTTCGTAGCCTAACATTCTACTACTCTCTCTCTCTCTCTCTCTCTCTCTCTCTCTCTCTCTCTCTCTCTCTCTCTCTCTCTCTCTCTCTCTCTCTCTCTCTCTCTCTCTCTCTCTCTCTCTCTCTCTCTCTCTCTCTCTCTCTCTATCTCTCTCTCTCTCTCTCTCTCTCTCTCTCTCTCTCCTTCCCCCCCTTGATGCAATTGGCCCCTCGCAGGCACTCCTCTTGTCCAATGGACGAGGGCGCACCAACGTTCCATCCGGTCCGTGGAAGTTACAGGCGAGGCAGAGAGAGAGAGAGAGGCGCGCCCTAAAGTCCCAGTCCAATCCCCTCATCATCCTCGCATGGAGCAAATGGTGCGTGGATCGTCAAGACGTCGTTAGGAAGAGAGAAAGAGAGTTCCAAGTTCCACTTCTAGAGCGCAGGGACATTTGGTTCCAAAATTCCTTGCGGGAGAAAAGAGACCATTTCTCTAAAATGATGAGCAAAGTGGACGCGTCATGCAAGTCGACTGCCGCGTCTCTCAAATTCACCATAGACAATATTCTGAACCTGCAGACATACTCGAGCGGTAACCACGGTAGGAAGACAGTTGACAGCTGTCATTCCGGTAGCAGGCTACAGAATAGCACGGGACTGTACTGGTTCGATGACCATCAACGGCGAATGGACCCCGCGACAAGGCTACACGATGCAGGTAGGCAACTGTTGCCTAATATGGTAAAATATTAATGTTAAAATCTGCACTGTAGCAGACTAAACTGCGCTTTTGTAGCCTGATTCAACACATCGGGCCTAATGCATTGATATGTGTAGCATAATATTGTAGCCTGATAAACTGTCAGCGTCAAGCTATATATATATTGCGGAATACAATTTCTGTCCCATTTCTGTTCTCAGAGCCGGATAACGACTGTAGCCCAACCGGAGGACCCACGGCCGTCGCTATCACCCGGGAAGACTCGTTACAGATCACCGACAATTGCTTCGAAAGCGGGGACAGCGGCGACGACTGCTCCTCGACGCGTCACACCGGAGACGGTGATAGCAGCGGGAAGAAAAAACAACTGTTAATAAACAAGAAAAAAACTCGCACAATCTTCTCCAAGAGACAGATCTTTCAGCTGGAATCTACTTTCGATACGAAGCGGTACCTTAGCAGCGCCGAGCGCGCCTGCCTCGCCAGTTCTCTCCAGTTAACGGAAACGCAGGTCAAAATCTGGTTCCAGAACCGAAGGAATAAATTGAAAAGACAGATTTCAACAGCGCTAGATGGTCCCAACGGTGATTTCTCCGACGCGGGTCCGGGGAAGGCTCTGCAGCTCCCGGCCTTGTACAAAGACAATAACCTGCTGGGAAGATGCTTGATGCCGATGCCCCTGCCCATCGTATACCCTGGCAGTAGCACGCATTATTTATGTTTTTCCAATGCCAGCAAGTACTTTAGTCTATTCGAAGGAGACGTTGTCCTGTAGTAGACAAGGCCGAGTCTGCTTAAAGGAGACGTAGTCCTATTTAAACCCGGCCTAGTCTGTTCGAAGGAGGCGTAGGGTTAGCATCATCGCCAAAAAGACTGTTTACAAAGTGATATATCATGCCAATTTCAGCTTCCGCATTTAGCATTCCCCCCCCATCATCATCGTGTTAAAAAACGTAAGGTCGAGTCTGGCCCATGTAGTGTTTTAAAGCCTACTTGTAAGGATAGCCCGTTGACCTCAGGCCTAGCTCAATCCCACTTGTCACATCGATAGCCTGCGCCAATTGTATTTATTGACACACATCAACAATGTTGATATAAAACTCAAGAACATATTTGCAGGATATCCTATCACACAAAGACATGCAGAATAACTCCACATTGAGTTTTATGTTATAATAATAGATAGTTGTTTCTGTACGCAGAGTACCAGCGTAGGCCTAAAACAGTGGGTCTAATATTCATTTATTAAATTATTATTATTATTATTATTATTATTATAAACCTGTTATTAACAGCAGCTTTTCCCAGCAGTCTAAACACGGCCAAAGATGCTATTATATTTGCATGTATGTACTGTATTATATTTCATTTTCAATTCATTAAATTAACTATGTATTTAAAATGAATGTCATGATTTTTTTTTTTTACGCATGTTTAAACTTTATATCAATTATAAGTATAATAACATTCTTATTTCTTCCCAACACTATAAAATTGACTGAATCTGTCATTAATTTTTATTTTTTTATGTATATAAAAAAAAAACATCGTTTGGTACAAAGGTTTATGTAAACTATGTGTTGCTGTGCTGCGCCTTAAAGCCCTCAGTTGTAGGATATATGGGGGACGGATGTATAAATGCATTTTGGAGTTGTTTTACAAACCGTATTTACTCTTAAACACCGTTTAATGTAGAGATGTCAAAAATGTCACACAAACAATTAACAACATGTCTGCTAACTATTAGGACGGTTCCAGAAACCCGTGATGAATGTGGCGTTTTTCACAATTCTGGTATAGAAACACAGAATTCACATTTCATAATAAATAGTATGAAACCGAAGACAATAGGCTTATTGTTGTAACACGCTTGGCGTGTAACTAATCTCAAGGCACAGCATGTGAATCTGATTATCGCCAACGACGAGAGAGAGAGAGAGAGAGAGAGAGAGAGAGAGAGAGAGAGAGAGAGAGAGAGAGAGAGAGCTAATCCTGCTTTGTGGAATATCACTGATTGCAGTCAAGTGCTTTAATTAAGAACCAGGCTTCTTAAGAGAAATGTATGTAAGCTTATCATAAATACGTTGTAAAATGTTAAAACGTTCCTTCTGAAGTAGGACGTACGTAGGAAAGATTTGTGGCAAAAGGCCTGTGTGCCTATTGTGGTCCTCTGCTTGCGCACAATATTTAACACTTGACCTATACTTTGGGAGTATTTACCCAGAAAAGTACCCCATTACAACTCGTATATTGCAAGGACTATTGGCTTTGGATTCTGCAATGGCACAGATATAGTCTTAACGCGTAACGGTGTATTCCGCCCTCCAATTATACTGCCTTACGCTGTAAACTATTCTACAAGAAGAGTAGGCTAAATTCAGCGAAAACAATATGGTCTTTATTTAATTCATTTGACATGTATAATATGCCCGAGTGAAGCCCCATAGATGCACTTTTATGCACAAACAAATGGGCTAAGTTTAATCAGAACAGCAGGATGTTACAACTAGTGCACATTCATTTAGTCACGTAGTTGTAGAATTAGAACGATCAGAACGTAGCCGTGACATTCTAATTCTCTGCCTTTAATTAAGCCTCCTCATTCACACTTGGTTAAAACGCCTTGCGCCGCAGTCTCCACGCAGGGAAACAGCGAATAGATGGAGCTGCTCGAGCACTGGCCGAGGGCGCACTATATAGGTCCGCGCGGGGTTATCCGCCCCTGTCCGCCATATCCGCTAGACGCTCAAGGGTCTCCCATGGGAACGCGCCTGCGCACTTTCACCATCAATTAATAACGACCTCTGTATTTGGCCTAGGTGTTTTTCTTTATGTCAGGTGTGCACTAAGGTGACTAAATGTAACATGGGAACGCAACAAAATGAGAATAAGACATTGGCTCTAATAAGGTTTGATCTTTTGAAATGTGAGCAGTTTATTATTTTGACATGGGATAAGACATTTAATCATTCCATTGAATTAAAACCTCTACAGGATCAGTGGGTCCCCCGACGGGAAAATTGAGCTAACGTAGGCTAATGCGATTAGCATGAGGTTGAGCTAACGTAGGCTAATGTGATTAGCATGAGGTTGGAAGTAACAAGAACATTTCCCAGGACATAGACATATCTGATATGGGCAGAAAGCTTAAATTCTGGTTAATCTAACTGCACGGTCCAATTTACAGTAGCTATTACAGGGAAAGTATACCATGCTATTGTTTGAGGAGAGTGGCACAGTTATGAGCTTGAAATTGTATTAATAAACCAATTAGCCACATTTGGGCAGTCTTGATACTATTACCACTAGGCAGGTAGCCGTGTGTGGGGTGGCAGGTAGCCTAGTGGGGTGGCAGGTAGCCTAGTGGGGTGGCAGGTAGCCTAATGGGGTGGCAGGTAGCCTAGTGGGGTGGCAGGTAGCCGTGTGGGGTGGCAGGTAGCCTAGTGGGGTGGCAGGTAGCCAAGTGGGGTGGCAGGTAGCCTAGTGGGGTGGCAGGTAGCCTAGTGGGGTGGCAGGTAGCCTAGTGGGGTGGCAGGTAGCCGTGTGGGGTGGCAGGTAGCCTAGTGGGGTGGCAAGTAGCCTAGTGGGGTGGCAGGTAGCCTAGTGGGATGGCAGGTAGCCTAGTGGGGTGGCAGGTAGCCTAGTGGGGTGGCAGGTAGCCTAGTGGGGTGGCAGGTAGCCTAGTCGGGTGGCAGGTAGCCGTGTGGGGTGGCAGGTAGCCTAGTGGGGTGGCAGGTAGCCTAGTGGGGTGGCAGGTAGCCTAGTTGGGTGGCAGGTAGCCTAGTGGGGTGGCAGGTAGCCTAGTGGGATGGCAGGTAGCCTAGTGGGGTGGTAGGTAGACAAGTGGGGTGGCAGGTAGCCTAGTGGGGTTGCAGGTAAACTAGTGGGGTGGCAGGTAGCCGTGTGGGGTGGCAGGTAGCCTAGTGGGGTGGCAGGTAGCCGTGTGGGGTGGCAGGTAGCCTAGTGGGTGGCAGGTAGCCGTGTGGGGTGGCAGGTAGCCTAGTGGGGTGGCAGGTAGCCTAGTGGGATGGCAGGTAGCCGTGTGGGGTGGCAGGTAGCCTAGTGGGGTGGCAGGTAGCCTAGTGGGGTGGCAGGTAGCCTAGTGGGGTGGCAGGTAGCCGTGTGGGGTGGCAGGTAGCCGTGTGGGGTGGCAGGTAGCCTAGTGGGGTGGCAAGTAGCCTAGTGGGGTGGCAGGTAGCCTAGTGGGGTGGCAGGTAGCCTAGTGGGATGGCAGGTAGCCTTGTGGGGTTGCAGGTAGCCTAGTGGGGTGGCAGGTAGCCTAGTGGGGTGGCAGGTAGCCTAGTGGGGTGGCATGTAGCCGTGTGGGGTGGCAGGTAGCCTAGTGGGGTGGCAAGTAGCCTAGTGGGGTGGCAGGTAGCCTAGTGGGGTGGCAGGTAGCCTAGTGGGGTGGCAGGTAGCCAAGTGGGGTGGCAGGTAGCCTAGTGGGGTGGCAGGTAGCCTAGTGGGATGGCAGGTAGCCGTGTGGGGTGGCAGGTAGCCTAGTGGGGTGGCAGGTAGCCTAGTGGGGTGGCAGGTAGCCTAGTGGGGTGGCAGGTAGCCATGTGGGGTGGCAGGTAGCCGTGTGGGGTGGCAGGTAGCCTAGTGGGGTGGCAAGTAGCCTAGTGGGGTGGCAGGTAGCCTAGTGGGGTGGCAGGTAGCCTAGTGGGATGGCAGGTAGCCGTGTGGGGTGGCAGGTAGCCTAGTGGGGTGGCAAGTAGCCTAGTGGGGTGGCAGGTAGCCTAGTGGGGTTGCAGGTAGCCTAGTGGGGTGGCAGGTAGCCTAGTGGGGTGGCAGGTAGCCTAGTGGTGTGGCAAGTAGCCTAGTGGGGTGGCAGGTAGCCTAGTGGGTTGGCAGGTAGCCTAGTGGGGTGGCAGGTAGCTGTGTGGGGTGGCAGGTAGCCTAGTGGGGTGGCAGGTAGCCTAGTGGGGTGGCAGGTAGCCGTGTGGGGTGGCAGGTAGCCTAGTGGGGTGGCAGGTAGCCTAGTGGGGTGGCAGGTAGCCTAGTGGGGTGGCAGGTAACCTAGTGGGGTGGCAGGTAGCCTAGTGGGGTGGCAGGTAGCCTAGTGGGATGGCAGGTAGCCGTGTGGGGTGGCAGGTAGTCTAGTGGTGTGGCAGGTAGCCTAGTGGGGTGGCAGGTAGCCTAGTGGGGTGGCAAGTAGCCTAGTGGGGTGGCAGGTAGCCTAGTGGTGTGGCAGGTAGCCTAGTGGTGTGGCAGGTAGCCTAGTGGGGTGGCAGGTAGACTAGTGGGGTGGCAAGTAGCCTAGTGGGGTGGCAGGTAGCCTAGTGGGGTGGCAGGTAGACTAGTGGGGTGGCAAGTAGCCTAGTGGGGTGGCAGGTAGCCTAGTGGGGTGGCAGGTAGCCTAGTGGTGTGGCAGGTAGCCTAGTGGTGTGGCAGGTAGCCTAGTGGGGTGGCAGGTAGACTAGTGGGGTGGCAAGTAGCCTAGTGGGGTGGCAAGTAGCCTAGTGGGGTGGCAGGTAGCCGTGTGGTTAGAGCGTTGGACTAGTATCAAATCCCCGAGGTGACAAGGTAAAAATCTGTCGTTCTGTCCCTGAAAAAAGAGGCAGAGGACGAGAAGAAGGATGAAGAGTAGTAGAGGAAGGAGTAAGAGGGAAATGAGGAAGAGGACAATTATAAAGAATTCCATAGTTGATGTAACCTTGAATTCATAATATACTTGATGGCACAGTTTGGTTCAACTCTTAAAATCAACCCTTGTGATCGTCAAGCATCCACAGGATAACGGGATTACACAACACAATGCAGCTTTGACAACAGGAAGCTGTTCTGTACACCTAGATCTACCCGACATTAACCTATTTTATTTAACCAGGCAAGTCAGTTAAGAACAAAGTCTTAATTTCAATGACGGCCTACCGGGGAACAGTGGGTTAACTGCCTTTTTCAGGGACAGAACGACAGATTTTTACCTTGTCACCACATAAATCAACTGGTAAATTAACTGGTAAATTAACTGGTAAATCAACTGATAAATCAACTGATAAATCAACTGGTAAATCAACTGATAAATCAACTGATAAATCAACTGGTAAATCAACTGATAAATCAACTGATAAATCAACTGGTAAATCAACACATAAATCAACTGATAAATCAACTGGTAAATCAACTGGTAAATCAACTGGTAAATCAACTGGTAAATCAACTGATAAATCAACTGGTAAATCAACACATAAATCAACTGATAAATCAACTGGTAAATCAACTGGTAAATCAACTGGTAAATCAACTGGTAAATCAACTGATAAATCAACTGATAAATCAACTGATAAATCAACACATAAATCAACTGATAAATCAACTGATAAATCAACACATAAATCAACTGATAAATCATCTGATAAATCAACTGATAAATCAACACAGAAATCAACTGATAAATCAACTGATAAATCAACTGATAAATCAACACATAAATCAACTGATAAATCAACTGATAAATCAACTGGTAAATCAACTGGTAAATCAACTGATAAATCAACTGATAAATCAACTGAGAAATCAACTGGTAAATCAACTGATAAATCAACTGATAAATCAACTGATAAATCAACTGATAAATCAACTGGTAAATCAACTGGTAAATCAACTGATAAATCAACTGGTAAATCAACTGATAAATCAACTGGTAAATCAACTGATAAATCAACTGATAAATCAACTGATAAATCAACTGGTAAATCAACTGATAAATCAACTGATAAATCAACTGATAAATCAACTGATAAATCAACTGGTAAATCAACTGGTAAATCAACTGATAAATCAACTGGTAAATCAACTGATAAATCAACTGGTAAATCAACACATAAATCAACTGGTAAATCAACTGATAAATCAACTGATAAATCAACTGGTAAATCAACTGATAAATCAACTGGTAAATCAACTGATAAATCAACTGATAAATCAACTGATAAATCAACACATAAATCAACTGATAAATCAACTGATAAATCAACTGATAAATCAACTGATAAATCAACTGGTAAATCAACTGATAAATCAACACATAAATCAACTGATAAATCAACTGATAAATCAACTGATAAATCAACTGGTAAATCAACTGATAAATCAACTGGTAAATCAACTGATAAATCAACACATAAATCAACTGATAAATCAACTGATAAATCAACTGGTAAATCAACTGATAAATCAACTGATAAATCAACTGGTAAATCAACTGATAAATCAACTGGTAAATCAACACATAAATCAACTGGTAAATCAACTGATAAATCAACACATAAATCAACTGATAAATCAACTGATAAATCAACTGATAAATCAACACATAAATCAACTGATAAATCAACTGATAAATCAACTGATAAATCAACTGATAAATCACGTGTTCTTTACTCAAATATCAATGTGTCTGACCACTACGTTATTATTTTCATTAATAAAGACCTAAATCGGGATAGAACAGCTTACCTAATAAATGTCAGATTGACGTTAAAATATTAAGTACTCTTCCTTTTAAGTATTAATTAATAAATCTATAAATATAACTATCAAGGCCTCTTATATACTACCAGCCTCTCTCCTCTCTTCCTCTCCTCTCTCCCTCCCCTCTCTCCTCTCTCCCTCTCCTTTCTACTCTCTCCCTCTCCTCTCCTCTCTTCCTCTCCTCTCTCCTCTCTCCTCTCTCCCTCTCCTCTCCTCTCTTCCTCTCCCCTCTCCTCTCTCCCTCTCCTTTCTCCTCTCTCCTCTCTCCTCTCTTCCTCTCCTCTCTCCTCTCTTCCTCTCCTCTCTCCTCTCTCCCTCTCCTCTCTCCTCTCTTCCTCTCCTCTCTCCTCTCTTCCTCTCTCCTCTCTTCCTCCAGTCCACTCGCTCAACTCTTTTCCCTCTACTGTCCTGTCCTGACATTCACTATTTCTTCACTCTTTGTCCTCTAGCTCCACTCTCTACCCTCTCTAACGTCCTGACCTTCACTGTTTCTCCACTCTCTACCCTCTCTACCGTCCTGACCTTCACTGTTTCTCCACTCTCTTCCCCCACTACTGTCCTGTCCTGACCTTCACTGTTTCTCCACTCTCTTCCCTCTCTACTGTCCTGACCTTCACTGCTTCTCCACTCTCTTCCCTCTCTACTGTCCTGTCCTGACCTTCACTGTTTTTTCACTCTCTTCCCTCTCTACTGTCCTATGATGACCTTCACTGCTTCTCCACTCTCTTCCCTCTCTACCGTCCTGACCTTCACTGTTTCTCCACTCTCTTCCCCCACTACTGTCCTGTCCTGACCTTCACTGTTTCTCCACTCTCTTCCCTCTCTACTGTCCTGACCTTCACTGCTTCTCCACTCTCTTCCCCCACTACTGTCCTGTCCTGACCTTCACTGTTTTTTCACTCTCTTCCCTCTCTACTGTCCTATGATGACCTTCACTGTTTCTCCACTCTCTTCCCTCTCTACTGTCCTGACCTTCACTGCTTCTCCACTCTCTTCCCTCTCTACCGTCCTGACCTTCATTATTTCTCCACTCTCTTCCCTCTCTACCGTCCTGACCTTCACTGTTTCTACACTCTCTTCCCTCTCTACCGTCCTGACCTTCACTGTTTCTCCACTCTCTTCCCTCTCTACTGTCCTGACATTCACTGTTTCTCCACTCTCTTCCCTCTCTACTGTCCTATCCTGACCTTCACTGTTTCTCCACTCTCTTCCCTCTCTACTGTCCTGACCTTCACTGTTTCTCCACTCTCTTCCCTCTCTACCGTCCTGACCTTCACTGTTTCTCCACTCTCTTCCCTCTCTACTGTCCTGACCTTCACTGTTTCTCCACTCTCTTCCCTCTCTACTGTCCTGACCCCCACTCTTTCTCCTCAATCTCGACCCTCTTCCATTTCCACCCCGCTCTCTTCCAGTCTTCCTCCTTTCCACCCAACTCTCTGCCCCATGCTCTGTCATTGAGCATCTTGGGAGTTCATGCACTGAGGTGTGTGTGTATGTGTGTATGTGTGTGTGTGTGTGTGTGTGCAGAGATGGTCGCATTCCACTGAGCTAGCCCATCACACACACAGAGAGAGAAAGAGAGAGAGAGAGAGAGAGAGAGAGAGAGAGAGAGAGAGAGAGAGAGAAGGAAACAGAGATAGAGAGTTGAGTAGAGAGGGGGAGTGAGTGTGATCAGTGTGATGAGTTTATAATTGTCCTCGGTCACGTTTGTGTTTCTACACGGGGTTGTGACTCACTATAGACTGGCTCTGACAGGTTGGGGGCAGGGGGCCGTGTGTCTGTGTGAGAGTGGGAGTGACTGTGTCAGTGTGTGTGTGTGTATGTTTGTTTTTTCGTGTATGGTCTGTGTGTGTAAGACAGGAAGAGAGAGTGTGTGTGTTTGTGTGTTTGTGTGTGTGTGTGTGTGTGTGTGTGTCTGTGTGTGTGTATGGTGTGTGTGTATGTTTGTGTTGTGTGTGTGTGTTTGTGTAAGTGTGTGTTTTGTGTGTTTAAGACAGGGAGTGTGTGTGTGTGTGTGCGCGCGTTTGTGTGTGTGTGTGTGTGTGTGGTGCGTGTGTTTGTGTAAGTGTGTGTTCTTTTGTGTGTTTAAGACAGGGAGAGAGTGTGTGTGTGTGTGTGTGTGTGTTTGTGTGTGTGTGTGTATGTGTATGTTTTCAGCTCCTTTCTGCATGACTTGAAGTCTGTGTGTCCTCCCGTTGGTTTGACCTCGCAACCCCTCAGTGTCATCAGACAGAGGTCGTCGTCCCCGGCAACAGAACGGAGGTTCCACGTTAATGTTGAGGTGACATTTGAGGGGGACTAGCGACTGGAGTGTATCCACAATTAGTATAATTATCAATCAAATGTATTTATTCAATCTAACCTTTTTTGAAGCAGTTGCATTGAGAGGGATTAATCTTTTCAACAACAAGGGGGCCCTGCATGACAACAACAAGGGGCCCTGCATGACAACAACAAGGGAGATCTGCATGACAACAACAAGGGAGATCTGCATGACAACAACAAGGGGGCCCTGCATGACAACAACAAGGGGCCCTGCATGACAACAACAAGGGAGATCTGCATGACAACAACAAGGGAGATCTGCATCACAACAACAAGGGGGCCCTGCATGACAACAACAAGGAGCCCTGCATGACAACAACAAGGGAGATATGCATGACAACAACAAGGGAGATCTGCATGACAACAACAAGGGAGATCTGCATGACAACAACAAGGGAGATCTGCATGACAACAACAAGGGAGCCCTGCATGACAACAACAAGGGAGATCTACATCACAACAACAAGGGATACCCTGCATCACAACAACAAGGGAGGTCTGTATCACAACAAAACGGGAGATCTGCAACACAACAACAAGGGAGATCTGCAACACAACAACAAGGGGGCCTGCATCACAACAACAAGGGAGATCTGCAACACAACAACAAGGGAGGTCTGTATCACAACAAAACGGGAGCTCTGCATCACAACAACAAGGGAGATCTGCAACACAACAACAAGGGAGATCTGCAACACAACAACAAGGGGGCCTGCATCACAACAACAAGGGAGATCTGCAACACAACAACAAGGGAGATCTGCAACACAACAACAAGGGAGGTCTGTATCACAACAACAAGGGGGCCTGCATCACAACAACAAGGGAGATCTGCAACACAACAACAAGGGAGATCTGCAACACAACAACAAGGGAGGTCTGTATCACAACAACAAGGGGGCCTGCATCACAACAACAAGGGAGATCTGCAACACAACAACAAGGGAGATCTGCAACACAACAACAAGGGGGCCTGCATCACAACAACAAGGGAGATCTGCAACACAACAACAAGGGAGATCTGCAACACAACAACAAGGAGCCCTGCATGACAACAACAAGGGAGCCCTGCATGACAACAACAAGGGAGATCT
>NW_027257951.1:105000-107500 GCF_045791955.1 Oncorhynchus clarkii lewisi
GTTGTATTTTCTTAAAACTTCATGGTTGGTTAAGGGCTTGGAAGTAAGCATTTCACTATAAGTTCCACACTTCTTGTATTTGGCGCATGTAACAAATAACATCTGATTTGATTTGATATGTTCGATCGGGTTCAAGTCCGGGCTCTGGTTGGGTCACTCAATGACATTCAGAGACTTTTCCCGAAGCCACTCATGTATTCTCTTGGCTGTGTGCTTAGGATCGTTGACCTCTTGGAATGTGAACTTCCTCCCCAGTCTGAGGTCCCGAGCTCTCTGGAGCAGGTTTTCATCAAGGGTCACCAGACGTTTCCTCCAGACGTGACGCTTGGCATTCAGGCCAAAAGAGTTCAATCTTGGTTTCATCAGATCAGAGAATCTTGTTTCTCATGGTTTGAGAGTCCTTTAGGTGCCTTTTGGCAAACTCCAAATGGGCTGCCAGCTCTAGGAAGAGTCTTGGTGGTTCCAAACTTCTTCCATTTAAGAGTGATGGAGGCCACTGTGTTCTTGGGGAACTTCAATGCCGCAGACATTTTTTGGTACCCTTCCCCAGATCTGTGCCTCGACACAATCCTGTCTCAGAGCTCTACGGACAATTCCTTTGAACTCATTGCTTGGTTTTTGCTCTGACATGCACTGTCAACTGTGGGACCTTTATACAGACAGTTGTGTGCCTTTCCAAATCATGTCCAATCAATTTCATTTACCACAGGTGGACTCCAATCAAGTTGTAGAAACATCTCAAGGATGATCAATGGAAACAGGATGCAGCTGAGCTAAATTTCGAGTCTCATAGCGAAGAGTCTGAATACTTAGGGTTTTACATTTGCAAAAAATGCCTTAAAACCTATTTTCACTTTTTCATTATAGGGTATTGTGATGTCATTATGGGTTATTGTGATGTCATCATGGGGTATTGTGATGTCATTATGGGTTATTGTGATGTCATCATGGGGTATTGTGATGTCGTCATGGGGTATTGTGATGTCATTATGGGTTATTGTGATGTCATCATGGGGTATTGTCGAGTTGTTATGGGGTGTTATTGTTACAATTTATTCTGCATTGTTGAGCTTGTAAGTGAGCATTTCATTGTAAGCTATTCGGCGCATGTGACAAATACAATTAGATTTGATTCGATTTTTTTAGAATAAGGCTTTGGGGAAAAGGGAAGGTGTCAGAATACTTTGTATAGTACTGGTGTTGTATAATGAACATACAGTACACTGAGATCCCTGTATAGTGCTGATGTTGTATAGTGAACATACACTGAGATCCCTGTATAGTACTATAGTACTGGTGTTGTATAGTGAACAGACACTGAGATCCCTGTATAGTACTGGTGTTATATAATGAACAGACACTGAGATCCCTGTATAGTACTGGTGTTATATAATGAACAGACACTGAGATCCCTGTATAGTACTATAGTACTGGTGTTATATAATGAACAGACACTGAGATCCCTGTATAGTACTATAGTACTGGTGTTATATAGTGAACAGACACTGAGATCCCTGTATAGTACTATAGTACTGGTGTTATATAATGAACAGACACTGAGATCCCTGTATAGTACTATAGTACTGGTGTTGTATAGTGAACAGACACTGAGATCCCTGTATAGTACTATAGTACTGGTGTTGTATAGTGAACAGACACTGAGATCCCTGTATAGTACTATAGTACTGGTGTTATATAGTGAACAGACACTGAGATCCCTGTATAGTACTATAGTACTGGTGTTATATAATGAACAGACACTGAGATCCCTGTATAGTACTATAGTACTGGTGTTATATAATGAACAGACACTGAGATCCCTGTATAGTACTATAGTACTGGTGTTATATAGTGAACAGACACTGAGATCCCTGTATAGTACTATAGTACTGGTGTTATATAATGAACAGACACTGAGATCCCTGTATAGTACTATAGTACTGGTGTTATATAATGAACAGACACTGAGATCCCTGTATAGTACTGGTGTTATATAATGAACAGACACTGAGATCCCTGTATAGTACTATAGTACTGGTGTTATATAATGAACAGACACTGAGATCCCTGTATAGTACTATAGTACTGGTGTTATATAATGAACAGACACTGAGATCCCTGTATAGTACTGGTGTTATATAATGAACAGACACTGAGATCCCTGTATAGTACTATAGTACTGGTGTTATATAGTGAACAGACACTGAGATCCCTGTATAGTACTGGTGTTGTATAGTGAACAGACACTGAGATCCCTGTATAGTACTATAGTACTGGTGTTATATAGTGAACAGACACTGAGATCCCTGTATAGTACTATAGTACTGGTGTTATATAATGAACAGACACTGAGATCCCTGTATAGTACTATAGTACTGGTGTTATATAGTGAACAGACACTGAGATCCCTGTATAGTACTATAGTACTGGTGTTATATAGTGAACAGACACTGAGATCCCTGTATAGTACTATAGTACTGGTGTTATATAATGAACAGAC